>NC_068438.1:21981213-22038713 GCF_023373465.1 Oncorhynchus keta
GGAACTATTACAGATAAGGAACTATTACAGATGAACTATTACAGATAAGGAACTATTACAGATGAAGTATTACAGATGAGGAACTATTACAGATAAGGAACTATTACAGATGAACTATTACAGATGAGGAACTATTACAGATGAACTATTACAGATGAGGAACTATTACAAATGAGGAACTATTACAGATTATTAACTATTACAGATGAGGAACTATTACAGATTAATAATTATTACAGATGAACTATTACAGATGGCGAACTATTATAGATGAACTATTACAGATGACAAACTATTACATATGAGGAACTATTACAGATAAGGAACTATTACAGATGAACTATTACAGATGAGGAACTATTACAGATGAACTATTACAGATAAGGAACTATTACAGATGAACTATTACAGATGAGGAACTATTACAGATGATGAACTATTACAGATGAGGAACTATTATAGATGAACAATTACAGATGAGGAACTATTATAGACGAACTATTACAGATGAGGAACTATTACATATGAGCTATTATAGATGAACTATTACAGATGAGGAACTATTACAGATGAACTATTACAGATTAACTATTATAGATGAACTATTAGAGATGACGAACTATTACAGATGAACTATTACAGATGAGGAACTATTACAGATGAGGAACTATTACAGATGAGGAACTATTACAGATGAACAATTACAGATGAGGAACTATTATAGATGAACTATTACAGATGATGAACTATTACAGATGAGGAACTATTATAGATTAACTTTTACAGATGAGGAACTATTACAGATGAACTATTACAGGTGAGGAACTATTACAGATGAGGAACTATTATAGATGAACTACTACAGATGAGGAACTATTATAGATGAGGAACTACTACAGATGAGGAACTATTACAGATGAGGAACTACTACAGCTGAGGAACTACTACAGATGATGAACTATTACAGATAAGGAACTATTACAGATGAACTATTACAGATGAGGAACTATTACAGATGAACTATTACAGATAAGGAACTATTACAGATGAACTATTACAGATGAGGAACTATCACAGATGAACTATTACAGATGACGAACTATTACATATGAGGAACGATTACAGATAAGGAACTATTACAGATGAACTATTACAGATGAAGAACTATTACATATGAGGAACTATTACAGATGAACTATTACAGATGAGGAACTATTACAGATGAACTATTACAGATGAGGAACTATTACAGATAAGGAACTATTACAGATGAACTATTACAGATGAGGAACTATTACAGATGGACTATTACAGATGAGGAACTATTACAGATAAGGAACTATAATAGATGAACAATTACAGATGAGGAACTATTATAGACAAACTAGTACAGATGAGGAACTATTACATATGAGCTATTATAGATGAACTATTACAGATGAGGAACTATTACAGATGAACTATTACAGATGAACTATTATAGATGAACTATTACAGATGACGAACTATTACAGATGAAGAACTATTACAGATGAACTATTATAGATGAACTATTACAGATGATGAACTATTACAGATGAGGAACTATTACAGATGAGAACTATTACAGATGAGGAACTATTATAGATTAACTATTACAGATGAGGAACTATTACAGATAAACTATTACAGGTGAGGAACTATTACAGATGAAGAATTATTACAGATGAACTATTACAGATGGCAACTATTATAGATGAACTATTACAGATGACAAACTATTACATATGAGGAACTATTACAGATAAGGAACTATTACAGATGAACTATTACAGATGAAGAACTATTACATATGAGGAACTATTACAGAAAAGGAACTATTACAGATGAACTATTACAGATGAGGAACTATTACAGATGAAGTATTACAGATGAGGAACTATTACAGATAAGGAACTATTACAGATGAACTATTACAGATAAGGAACTATTACAGATGAGCTATTACAGATGAGGAACTATTACAAATGAGGAACTATTACAGATGATTAACTATTACAGATGAGGAACTATTACAGATTAACTATTACAGATGAACTATTACAGATGAGGAACTACTACAGATGAGGAACTACTACAGATGAGGAACTATTATAGATGAACTATTACAGATGATGAACTATTACAGATGAGGAACTATTATAGATGAACAATTACAAATGAGGAACTATTACAGATGGATATATTACAGATGATGACCTATTACAGATGAAGAATTATTACAGATGAACTATTACAGATGACTAACTATTACAGATCAACTATTACAGATGAGGAACTATTACAGATGAAGTATTACAGATGAGGAACTATTACAGATAAGGAACTATTACAGATGAACTATTACAGATGAGGAACTATTACAGATGAACTATTACAGATGAGGAACTATTACAAATGAGGAACTATTACAGATGATTAACTATTACAGATGAGGAACTATTACAGATGAATAATTATTACAGATGAACTATTACAGATGGCGAACTATTATAGATGAACTATTACAGATGACGAACTATTACATATGAGGAACTATTACAGATAAGGAACTATTACAGATGAACTATTACAGATGAGGAACTATTACAGATGAACTATTACAGATAAGGAACTATTACAGATGAACTATTACAGATGAGGAACTATTACAGATGATGAACTATTACAGATGAGGAACTATTATAGATGAACAATTACAGATGAGGAACTATTATAGACAAACTATTACAGATGAGGAACTATTACAAATGAGCTATTATAGATGAACCATTACAGATGAGGAACTATTACAGATTAACTATTACAGATTAACTATTACAGATGAACTATTACAGATGAGGAACTATTACAGATGAACTATTACAGATGAGGAACTATTACAGATGATGAACTATTACAGATGAGGAACTATTACAGATGATGAACAATTACAGATGAGGAACTATTATAGATGAACTATTACAGATGACGAACTATTACATATGAGGAACTATTACAGATAAGGAACTATTACAGATGAACTATTACAGATGAGGAACTATTACAGATTAACTATTACAGATAAGGAACTATTACAGATTAACTATTACAGATGAGGAACTATTACAGATGATGAACTATTACAGATGAGGAACTATTATAGATGAACAATTACAGATGAGGAACTATTATAGACAAACTATTACAGATGAGGAACTATTACATATGAGCTATTATAGATGAACCATTACAGATGAGGAACTATTACAGATTAACTATTACAGATTAACTATTACAGATGAACTATTACAGATGAGGAACTATTACAGATGAACTATTACAGATGAGGAACTATTACAGATGATGAACTATTACAGATGAGGAACTATTACAGATGTTGAACAATTACAGATGAGGAACTATTATAGATGAACTATTACAGATGACGAACTATTACATATGAGGAACTATTACAGATAAGGAACTATTACAGATGAACTATTACAGATGAGGAACTATTACAGATTAACTATTACAGATAAGGAACTATTACAGATTAACTATTACAGATGAGGAACTATTACAGATGATGAACTATTACAGATGAGGAACTATTATAGATGAACAATTACAGATGAGGAACTATTATAGACAAACTATTACAGATGAGGAACTATTACATATGAGCTATTATAGATGAACTATTACATATGAGGAACTATTACAGATGAACTATTACAGATGAACTATTATAGATGAACTATTACAGATGACGAACTATTACAGATGACCTATTACAGATTAACTATTATAGATGAACTATTACAGATGAGGAACTATTACAGATGAGGAACTATTACAGATGATGAACTATTACAGATGAGGAACTATTACAGATTATGAACAATTACAGATGAGGAACTATTATAGATGAACTATTACAGATGATGAACTATTACAGATGAGGAACTATTATAGATTAACTATTACAGATGAGGAACTATTTCAGATAAACTATTACAGGTGAGGAACTATTACAGATGAGGAACTATTACAGATGAGGAACTATTATAGATGAACTACTACAGATGAGGAACTATTATAGATGAGGAACTACTACAGATGAGGAACTATTACAGATGAGGAACTACTACAGCTGAGGAACTACTACTGTGACAACACAGAGGCGGATGCAAGATGCAAGCAACGATGGTTTAATGAATACAGTTTACAACAGCCGCAACAACCGACCCAGGGACTAGGGCGCATCTTCCAATGATAGCGTGCTGAGAAATCCAGGGGAGTGTGTCCGGATGGGTAGGAAGGAGCACAGCAGATAATCCACACAAGGACGGCGAGAGAAGAGCACAGACACACGACACAACCTCAGGGAAGTAACAACGATCTGACAACAAGAAACACTGGTTACAGAACATATAAAGGGAAGATAAGTGGTTCCAGCTGGCGCAGACAATCAGGCCGAGATTGGGAACCACGCCCACACAAACACGGGAGAGAGAGAGAGAGAGAGAGAGAGAGAGAGAGAGAGAGAGAGAGAGAGAGAGAGAGAGAGAGAGAGAGAGAGAAAGAGAAAGAGAAAGGGAGGCAGTGGATTCATGAACCGTGACAATACCCCCCCCCTAGGAATGCCTCTTGGCGTTCCCAGGCGAATTTACCTGTCGATTGAAATCATCGATAAGGGAGTGATCCAGAATGTCCCTAGCAGGTACCCAACTTCTCTCCTCCGGGCCGTAACCCTCCCAGTCCACCAGGTACTGGAATCCGCGTCCCCTCCTTCTAGAGTCCAAAATACGATTGACAGAAAAGGTGGGTTCCCCATCAACAAGTCGTGGCGGCGGGGGAACCGGGACCGGCGGGTTAATGCGTGCCTGAAACACAGGTTTTATTTTAGACACATGAAAGGTAGGATGAATTCTCCTATACGCTGGAGGAAGCTTGAGCCGGACCGCCACCGGACTAATGATCCTGATGACTTTGAACGGGCCGATAAATTTGGGGGCAAGCTTGTTCGAAACGGATCGGAGTGGAATGTTCTTAGTAGAAAGCCACACTCCTTGGCCAACGACGTATACCGGAGGCTTCGACCGGTGGCGATCGGCCTTAGCCTTGGTGCGCGCCCCACCCGGGAGAAGAGTCTCACGGGCTCTGCTCCATGCGTGACGGCACCTCTGGATGAAAGCGTGAGCGGAAGGAACAGTGACCTCGGACTCCGTACTGGAAAAGATAGGTGGCTGGTAACCTAAACTACACTCAAACGGAGAGAGACCCGTAGCTGCCACTGGCAACGAATTGTGAGCGTACTCAACCATAGAGAGTTGTTGGCTCCAGGAAGAGGGATTCTTAGAAACCAAACATCGCAACACTCTCTCCAAATCTTGGTTGGCCCTCTCCGTTTGACCGTTGCTCTGGGGATGAAACCCTGAAGACAGGCTGACACTCGCTCCCAGTAACCTACAAAACTCTTGCCAAAACTTGGACACAAATTGGGGCCCCTGTCAGAAACTACGTCCATCGGCAGGCCATGTAAGCGAAAGACGTGATCGACGACAGCTACCGCTGTCTCCTTGGCAGATGGTAATTTAGGCAAGGGAATAAAATGAGCTGCCTTCGAGAACCGGTCCACCACGGTCAACACCACCGTCTTGCCCTGGGAGGGCGGGAGGGCGGTAACAAAATCTAGCGCGATGTGGGACCAGGGTCTCGAAGGGACCGACAGCGGTTGGAGTAACCCATCTGGGGGTCGATTAGAAGTCTTCCCAGTGGCACAAACCGAGCAAGCCAAGACAAAACTGTGAATGTCACAAGCCATCAGTGGCCACCAAAAGCGTTGCTTAACCAAAAGCTAGTGCGGCTGACTCCTGGATGACACGCTACGTTGGAGCAATGCCCCACCGAATAACATCGGACCGACACCCCTCCGGCACAAACAACCGATTAGGCGGGCAACCGGGCGGAGGCGTTACCCCTTCTAAGGCCGTTTTGACCCTCGATTCAACCTCCCATGTGAGTGTGGATACTACTAGGGTCCCGGGTAGGATGCACTCGGGAGTGGATGGGCGTTTGGAATGGTCAAAAATGCGAGAAAGGGAATCGGGTTTGACATTCTTGGAACCCGGGCGATACGAGAGAGAGAAGTCAAAACGTCCGAAAAGAGTGCCCACCGCGCCTGCCTGGAGTTGAGTCGCTTGGCGGTTCTGATATATTCCAAATTTTTGTGATCGGTCCAAACTATAAAAGGTACCCCGAACCCTCTAACCAATGGCGCCACTCCTCCAGTGCTAACTTCACTGCCAACAACTCTCTGTTGCCAATGTCGTGAAGTTGCGTTCCGCAGGTGATAACCGATGGGAAAGGAACGCACAAGGGTGCATCTTGTCGTCAGAAGAGGAACGTTGGGAAAGTACCGCACCTACCCCCACCTCTGAAGCGTCCACCTCTACTACGAACTGATGCGAGGGATCGGGAGCTATGAGGATGGGAGCCGAAACAAAGCGGCTCTTGAGTTTGGCGAATGCAGCCTCGGCTGTATCGGACCACCTGAACGTCACTCTGGGGAGGTTAAGGCGGTAAGAGGAGCGACTATCTGACTAAAGTTGCGAACGAAACGCCGGTAGAAATTGGCGAATCCCAGAAACCTCTGTAGGGCCTTACGGGAATCTGGGCTTGGCCAATCCACCACAGCCTTAACCTTGTCAGGATCCATGCGAATACCTTCAGTCGAGACGATGTAACCTAGGAATGGAACGGATTGTGCATGAAAAATGCATTTCTCCGTCTTGACAAAAAGTCCATTCTCCAACAACCTCTGAAGCACTCGCCTGACGTGCTGAACGTGTTCCTGGAGAAGAAGAAAAATCAGTATGTCATCCAGGTAAACATATATGAACTGATCAATCATATCTCTCAGCACGTCATTGACGAGTGCCTGGAAAACCGCTGGGGAGTTGGATAGCCCAAAAGGCATGACCAAATATTCGAGGTGCCCTCTGGGGGTGTTAAACGCGGTCTTCCATTCGTCCCCCCCCCTTATGCGAACCAAATGATATGCATTACGTAAATCCAACTTAGTGAACACGGATGCTCCCTGTAACCTTTCAAAGGCTGAGGACATCAACGGTAAGGGATAGGTATTCTTCACTGTGATGTTATTCAACCCACGGTAATCAACGCAAGGACGCAGAGATCCGTCCTTCTTCCCCACAAAGAAGAACCCCGCCCCGCTGGAGAAGAGGAAGGACGAATGAATCCAGATGCCAGAGAATCAGAGATGTATCTCTCCATAGCCTCCCTCTCAGGAACAGAGAGTGAATATAACTTGCCTTTAGGCGGAGACTCACCTGGCAATAATTCTATTGCACAGTCATAGGGACGATGCGGAGGAAGAGAAGCAGCACGGGACTTACTGAACACCTCCTTCAGGTCGAGGTATTCAACGGGCACGTTAGACAAATCCACTGCCTCCTCTAGAAACACAGAATCAGACACAGACGAACAGGCAGACACTAAACAGGACTCAAGACACTTGTTACTCCACATGGATATAGAGTTATGACCCCAGTCAACTCTGGGGTTGTGTTGGGTGAGCCAAGGGTGGCCGAGGACTAATGGTGCAAGGGGTGAGTCCATGAGTAGAAATGATAGTGTCTCAGTGTGATTGCCAGAAGTGATGAGTGTGATAGGTTCAGTGGTGTGAGAAATGTTGGGGAGTTCTTGACCATTGAGAGCGTTGACGGATATCTTGTGCGTGAGTGAGGTGATAGGAATCTGGAGTTTGTGAGCGAGCTTGAAGTCCATGAAATTACCCTCTGCTCCTGAGTCCAGTAAGGCTTGGGTGTCGTGCGTGTGGGTGGCCCATCTTAGTCTTACCGGGAGGAGAGTAGATGATGAGGTCTTCTCTGTGGTGACACCACCCGATAGTAGCCTCATGTTTACTACCGGGCCTGATCTTTTACCGGGCAGGAGTGGATAAAGTGGCCCGCTCTACCACAGTAGAGTCCTTGGGATCTCCGCCTCTCCTCTCTTCCCGGAGAGGCGAGCTCTCCCAGCTGCATGGGTTCGTGAGCGGAGGCTGAACTGGCCGTGTTCCCGCCGCTGGCATGCCCGCCCTCCGTGTCGTTATACGGTCTGTTAGGGCATGCTCGGCGGCCAATACGACTCAGACGAGCGTCGACCCTCAAGGCTAGTTCCACTAGTCCGTTTAAACTTCTGGGAAGGTCCAGAACATAAATCTCCTTCTGATCCGGTCCTCCAGCCCATGCAGGAACATGTCCCACTGCGCTCCTCGTTCCACTGACACTCTGCGGCCAGAGTGCGGAATTGGATGGAGTATTCGATACTGAACGGTCTCCTTGGCGAAGGTCAGCGAGTAGTCTGGCCGCCTCCCTACCCGCCACGGCCCGATCGAAGACCCTTCTCATCTCCTCGGAGAGTGTCTGGAAAGAGGTGCAGCATGGGTCCTGGTTTGCCCACACCGTTCCCCAAAGGGCCGCTTTGCCTGATAGCAGTGTGAGTACGAATGCTACCTTAGACTGTTCACGGTTGAAGGTCCGTGGCTGCAACGAGAAATGCATGGAACATCTCGTAAGAAAGGCTCTGCAATAGTCAGGATCACCTGAATAACCCTCTGGTGTCGGTAGCCGTGGCTCTAGCTGGGAACCGGCTCTGGCGGGGCGGGTTGAACTGCCGGTGTAGGTGGCGTGGCGGAACCCCTCAGATGGTGTAATTGTTGGATCAGCTGGGCTACCTGCGTCGCAAGGGCTTGTACTGCCTGACCGGTGCTGGAGATGTTCTCCTCTTGTTGATCCATTCTCGTGATACCTGCGGAAATGAATTCGGTCAGACTCGTTGAACTCGCTGCATCCATGGTCTGGTCAGATCGTTCTGTGACAACACAGAGGCGGATGCAAGATGCAAGCAACGATGGTTTAATGAATACAGTTTACAACAGCAACAGGACAGACAGACTGTACTTAGACGGAATCCGACCCAGGGACTAGGGCGCATCTTCCAATGATAGCGTGCTGAGAAATCCAGGGGAGTGTGTCCGGATGGGTAGGAAGGAGCACAGCAGATAATCCACACAAGGACGGCGAGAGAAGAGCACAGACACACGACACAACCTCAGGGAAGTAACAACGATCTGACAACAAGAAACACTGGTTACAGAACATATAAAGGGAAGATAAGTGGTTCCAGCTGGCGCAGACAATCAGGCCGAGATTGGGAACCACGCCCACACAAACACGGGAGAGAGAGAGAGAGAGAGAGAGAGAGAGAGAGAGAGAGAGAGAGAGAGAGAGAGAGAGAGAGAAAGAGAAAGGGAGGCAGTGGATTCATGAACCGTGACAACTACAGATGATGAACTATTACAGATAAGGAACTATTACAGATGAACTATTACAGATGAGGAACTATTACAGATGAACTATTACAGATAAGGAACTATTACAGATGAACTATTACAGATGAGGAACTATTACAGATGAACTATTACATATGACGAACTATTACATATGAGGAACTATTACAGATAAGGAACTATTACAGATGAACTATTACAGATGAAGAACTATTACATATGAGGAACTATTACAGATAAGGAACTATTGCAGATGAACTATTACAGATGAGGAACTATTACAGATGAACTATTACAGATGAGGAACTATTACAGATGAACTATTACAGATGAGGAACTATTACAGATGATTAACTATTACAGATGAGGAACTATTACAGATGAAGAATTATTACAGATGAACTATTACAGATGGCGAACTATTATAGATGAACTATTACAGATGACGAACTATTACATATGAGGAACTATTACAGATAAGGAACTATTACAAATGAACTATTACAGATGAGGAACTATTACAGAGGAACTATTACAGATAAGGAACTATTACAGATTAACTATTACAGATGAGGAACTATTACAGATGATGAACTATTACAGATGAGGAACTATTATAGATGAACAATTACAGATGAGGAACTATTACAGATGAGGAACTATTACAGATGAACTATTACAGTTGAGGAACTATTACAGATGAACTATTACAGATGAACTATTATAGATGAACTATTACAGATGACGAACTATTACAGATGAAGAACTATTACAGATGAACTATTACAGATGAACTATTACAGATGACAAACTATTACAGATGAGGAACTATTACAGATGAGGAACTATTACAGATGATGAACTATTACAGATGAGGAACTATTACAGATGATGAACAATTACAGATGAGGAACTGTTATAGATGAACTATTACAGATGAGGAACTATTACAGATGAGGAACTATTGCAGATGAGGAAATACTACAGATGAGGAACTATTACAGATGAGGAACTACTACAGATGAGGAACTATTACAGATGAGGAACTACTACAGATGAGGAACTACTACAGATGAGGAACTATTATAGATGAACTATTACAGATGATGAACTATTACAGATGAGGAACTATTATAGATGAACAATTACAAATGAGGAACTATTACAGATGAATATTACAGATGATGACCTATTACAGATGAAGAATTATTACAGATGAACTATTACAGATGACTAACTATTACAGATGAACTATTACAGATGAGGAACTATTACAGATAAGGAACTATTACAGATGAACTATTACAGATGAACTATTACAGATGAGGAACTATTACAGATGATGAACTATTACAGATGAGGAACTATTACAGATGAAGAATTATTACAGATGAACTATTACAGATGGCGAACTATTATAGATGAACTATTACAGATGACGAACTATTACATATGAGGAACTATTACAGATAAGGAACTATTACAGATGAACTATTACAGATGAGGAACTATTACAGAGGAACTATTACAGATAAGGAACTATTACAGATGAACTATTACAGATGAGGAACTATTACAGATGATGAACTATTACAGATGAGGAACTATTATAGATGAACAATTACAGATGAGGAACTATTATAGACAAACTATTACAGATGAGGAACTATTACATATGAGCTATTATAGATGAACTATTACAGATGAGGAACTATTACAGATGAACTATTACAGATGAACTATTATAGATGAACTATTACAGATGACGAACTATTACAGATGAAGAACTATTACAGATGAACTATTACAGATGAACTATTACAGATGAGGAACTATTACAGATGAGGAACTATTACAGATGAGGAACTATTACAGATGATGAACTATTACAGATGAGGAACTATTACAGATGATGAACAATTACAGATGAGGAACTGTTATAGATGAACTATTACAGATGAGGAACTATTACAGATGAGGAACTATTACAGATGAGGAAATACTACAGATGAGGAACTATTACAGATGAGGAACTACTACAGATGAGGAACTATTACAGATGAACTATTACAGATGAGGAACTACTACAGATGAGGAACTACTACAGATGAGGAACTACTACAGATGAGGAACTACTACAGATGAGGAACTATTATAGATGAACTATTACAGATGATGAACTATTACAGATGAGGAACTATTATAGATGAACAATTACAAATGAGGAACTATTACAGATGGAATATTACAGATGATGACCTATTACAGATGAAGAATTATTACAGATGAACTATTACAGATGACTAACTATTACAGATGAACTATTACAGATGAGGAACTATTACAGATAAGGAACTATTACAGATGAACTATTACAGATGAGGAACTATTACAGATGAAGTATTACAGATGAGGAACTATTACAGATAAGGAACTATTACAGATGAACTATTACAGATGAGGAACTATTACAGATGAACTATTACAGATGAGGAACTATTACAGATGAACTATTACAGATGAGGAACTATCACAGATGAACTATTACAGATGACGAACTATTACATATGAGGAACTATTACAGATAAGGAACTATTACAGATGAACTATTACCGATGAAGAACTATTACATATGAGGAACTATTACAGATTAACTATTACAGATGAACTATTACAGATGAGGAACTATTACAGATGAACTATTACAGATGAGGAACTATTACAGATGAGGAACTATTACAGATGAGGAACAACTACAGATGAGGAACTATTATAGATGAACTATTACAGATGAGGAACTATTACATATGAGGAACTATTACAGATTAACTATTACAGATGAGGAACTATTACACATGAGGAACTATTACAGATTAACTATTACAGATGAGGAACTATTACACATGAGGAACTATTACAGATGAACTATTACAGATGAACTATTACAGATGAGGAACTATTACAGATGAGGAACTACTACAGATGAGGAACTATTACATATGAGGAACTATTACAGATGAACTATTACAGATGAGGAACTACTACAGATGAGGAACAATTACAGATGAGGAACTACTACAGATGAGGAACTATTACAGATGAACTATTACAGATGAGGAACTATTACATATGAGGAACTATTACAGATTAACTATTACAGATGAACTATTACAGATGAGGAACTATTACAGATGAGGAACTATTACAGATGAGGAACTACTACAGATGAGGAACTATTACAGATGAACTATTACAGATGAGGAACTACTACAGATGAGGAACAACTACAGATGAGGAACTACTACAGATGAACTATTACAGATAATGAACTATTACAGATGAGGAACTATTATAGATGAACAATTACAGATGAGGAACTATTACAGATGGAGTATTACAGACGATGAACTATTACAGATGAGGAACTATTATAGATTAACTTTTACAGATGAGGAACTATTACAGATGATGAACTATTACAGATGAACTATTACAGATGAGGAACTATTACAGATGAGGAACTATTACATATGAGGATCTATTACAGATGAACTATTATAGATGAACTATTACAGATGAGGAGCTATTACATATGAGGAACTATTACAGATCAACTAATATAGATGAACTATTACAGATGAGGAACTATTAAAGACGAGGAACTACTACAAATGAGGAACTATTACAGATGAACTATTACAGATGAGGAACTATTATAGATTAACTATTACAGATGAGGAACTATTACAGATAAGGAACTATTACAGATGAACTATTACAGATGAGGAACTGTGACAGATGAGGAACTATTATAGATTAACTATTACAGATGAGGAACTATTACAGATGAGGAACTATTACAGATGAACTATTACAGATGAGGAACTATTACAGATGAAGAACTATTACAGATAAACTATTACAGATGAGGAACTATTACAGATGAGGAACTATTACAGATGAGGAACTATTACAGATAAACTATTACAGGTGAGGAACTATTACAGATGAAGAATTATTACAGATTAACTATCATAGATGAACTATTACAGATGACGAACTATTATAGATGAACTATTACAGATGAGGAACTATTACAGATGAACTATTACAGATTAACTATTATAGATTAACTATTACAGACGACGAACTATTACAGATGAACTATTACAGATGACGAACTATTACAGATGAGGAACTATTACAGATGAGGAACTATTACAGATGATGAACTATTACAGATGAGGAACTATTACAGATGATGAACAATTACAGATGAGGAACTATTATAGATGAACTATTACAGATGAGGAACTATTACATATGAGCTATTACAGATGAGGAACTATTACAGATGAGGAACTATTACAGATGAGGAACTACTACAGATGAGGAACTATTACAGATGAGGAACTATTACAGATGAACTATTACAGATGATGAACTATTACAGATGAGTAACTATTATAGATGAACAATTACAGATGAGGAACTATTACAGATGGAATAACAGATGATGAACTATTACAGATGAGGAACTATTATAGATTAACTATTACAGATGAGGAACTATTACAAATGAGGAACTATTACAGATGAACTATTACAGATGAGGAACTATTACAGATGAGGAACTATTACATATGAGGAACTATTACAGATGAACTATTACAGATGAGGAACTATTAAAGATGAGGAACTACTACAGATGAGGAACTATTACAGATGAGGAACTACTACAGATGAGGAACTATTACAGATGAACTATTACAGATAATGAACTATTACAGATGAGGAACTATTACAGATGAGGAACTATTACAGATGAACTATTACAATTTAGGAACTACTACAGATGAGGCACAACTACAGATGAGGAACTACTACAGATGAGGAACTATTATAGATGAACTATTACAGATAATGAACTATTACAGATGAGGAACTATTATAGATGAACAATTACAGATGAGGAACTATTACAGATGGAGTATTACAGATGATGAACTATTACAGATGAGGAACTATTATAGATGAACTATTACAGATGAGGAACTATTACAAACGAGGAACTATTACAGATGAACTATTACAGATGAGGAACTATTACAGATGAGGAACTATTACATATGAGGAACTATTACAGATGAACTATTATAGATGAACTATTACAGATGAGGAGCTATTACATATGAGGAACTATTACAGATGAACTAATATAGATGAACTATTACAGATGAGGAACTATTAAAGATGAGGAACTACTACAGATGAGGAACAATTACAGATGAGGAACTACTACAGATGAGGAACTATTACAGATGAACTATTACAATTGAGGAACTACTACAGATGAGGAACTACTACAGATGAGGAACTATTACAGATGGAATATTACAGATGATGAACTATTACAGATGAGGAACTATTATAGATGAACAATTACAGATGAGGAACTATTATAGATGAGGAACTATTACAGATGAGGAACTACTACAGATGAGGAACTATTACAGATGGAATATTACAGATGATGAACTATTACAGATGAGGAACTATTATAGATGAACAATTACAGATGAGGAACTATTATAGATGAGGAACTATTACAGATGAGGAACTACTACAGATGAGGAATGTTACAGATGAGGAACTACTGCAGATGAGGATCTACTACATATGAGGAACTGTTACAGATGAGGAACTATTACAGATGAACTACTACAGATGAACTACTACAGATGAACTATTACAGATGAGGAACTATTACATATGAGCAATTATAGATGAACTATTATAGATGATGAACAATTACAGATGAGCAACTATTATAGATGAACTATTACAGATGAGGAACTATTACAGATGAGCTATTACAGATGAGGAACTATTACAGATGAGGAACTATTACAGATGAGGAAATACTACAGATGAGGAACTATTACAGATGAGGAACTACTACAGATGAGGAACTATTACAGATTAACTATTACAATTGAGGAACTACTACAGATGAGGAACTACTACAGATGAGGAACTATTATAGATGAACTATTACAGATGATGAACTATTACAGATGAGGAACTATTACAGATGAGGAACTATTATAGATTAACTATTACAGATGAGGAACTATTACAGATAAACTATTACAGGTGAGGAACTATTACAGATGAAGAATTATTACAGATGAGGAACTATTATAGATGAACAATTACAGATGAGGAACTATTATAGATGAGGAACTATTACAGATGAGGAACTATTACAGATGAGGAACTACTACAGATGAGGAATGTTACAGATGAGGAACTACTGCAGATGAGGACTATTACATATGAGGAACTGTTACAGATGAGGAACTATTACAGATGAACTACTACAGATGAACTACTACAGATGAACTATTACAGATGAGGAACTATTACATATGAGCAATTATAGATGAACTATTACAGATGATGAACTATTACAGATCAACTATTACAGATGAACTATTACAGATGAGGAAATATTACATATGAGCTATTATAGATGAACTATTACAGATGAGGAACTATTACAGATGAACTATTACAGATGAACTATTATAGATGAACTATTACAGATGAGGAACTATTACAGATGATGAACAATTACAGATGAGGAACTGTTATAGATGAACTATTACAGATTAGGAACTATTACAGATGAGGAACTATTACAGATGAACTATTATAGATGAGGAACTATTACAGATGAGGAACTATTAAAGATGAGGAACTATTATAGATGAACCATTACAGATGAGGAACTATTACAGATGAGGAACTATTACAGATGAACTATTACAGATGAGGAACTATTACAGAGGAAGAACTATTACAGATAAACTATTACAGATGAGGAACTATTACAGATGAGGAACAATTACAGATGAGGAACTATTACGGATGGAATATTACAGATGATGAACTATTACAGATGAGGAAATATTACAGATGAGGAACTATTATTGATGAACAATTACAGATGAGGAACTATTATAGATGAACTATTACAGATGAGGAACTATTACAGATGAATTATTACAGATGACAAACTATTACAGATGAAGAACTATTACAGATGAACTATTACAGATGAACTATTACAGATGAGGAACTATTACAGATGAGGAACTATTACAGATCAGGAACTATTACAGATGATGAACTATTAGAGATGAGGAACTATTACAGATGATGAACAATTACAGATGAGGAACTGTTATAGATGAACTATTACAGATGAGGAACTATTACAGATGAGGAACTATTACAGATGAGGAACTATTACAGATGAGGAACTATTACAGATGAACTATTACAATTGAGGAACTACTACAGATGAGGAACTATTACAGATGAGGAACTATTATAGATGAACTATTACAGATGATGAACTATTACAGATGAGTAACTATTATAGATGAACAATTACAGATGAGGAACTATTACAGATGGAATATTACAGATGATGAACTATTACAGATGAGGAACTATTATAGATTAACTATTACAGATGAGGAACTATTACAAATGAGGAACTATTACAGATGAACTATTACAGATGAGGAACTATTACAGATGAGGAACTATTACAGATGAGGAACTATTACAGATGAACTATTACAGATGAGGAACTATTAAAGATGAGGAACTACTACAGATGAGGAACTATTACAGATGAGGAACTACTACAGATGAGGAACTATTACAGATGAACTATTACAGATAATGAACTATTACAGATGAGGAACTATTACAGATGAGGAACTATTACAGATGAACTATTACAATTTAGGAACTACTACAGATGAGGCACAACTACAGATGAGGAACTACTACAGATGAGGAACTATTATAGATGAACTATTACAGATAATGAACTATTACAGATGAGGAACTATTATAGATGAACAATTACAGATGAGGAACTATTACAGATGGAGTATTACAGATGATGAACTATTACAGATGAGGAACTATTATAGATGAACTATTACAGATGAGGAACTATTACAAACGAGGAACTATTACAGATGAACTATTACAGATGAGGAACTATTACAGATGAGGAACTATTACATATGAGGAACTATTACAGATGAACTATTATAGATGAACTATTACAGATGAGGAGCTATTACATATGAGGAACTATTACAGATGAACTAATATAGATGAACTATTACAGATGAGGAACTATTAAAGATGAGGAACTACTACAGATGAGGAACAATTACAGATGAGGAACTACTACAGATGAGGAACTATTACAGATGAACTATTACAATTGAGGAACTACTACAGATGAGGAACTACTACAGATGAGGAACTATTACAGATGGAATATTACAGATGATGAACTATTACAGATGAGGAACTATTATAGATGAACAATTACAGATGAGGAACTATTATAGATGAGGAACTATTACAGATGAGGAACTACTACAGATGAGGAACTATTACAGATTGAATATTACAGATGATGAACTATTACAGATGAGGAACTATTATAGATGAACAATTACAGATGAGGAACTATTATAGATGAGGAACTATTACAGATGAGGAACTACTACAGATGAGGAATGTTACAGATGAGGAACTACTGCAGATGAGGATCTACTACATATGAGGAACTGTTACAGATGAGGAACTATTACAGATGAACTACTACAGATGAACTACTACAGATGAACTATTACAGATGAGGAACTATTACATATGAGCAATTATAGATGAACTATTACAGATGATGAACTATTACAGATCAACTATTACAGATGAACTATTACAGATGAGGAGCTATTACATATGAGGAACTATTACAGATGAACTAATATAGATGAACTATTACAGATGAGGAACTATTAAAGATGAGGAACTACTACAGATGAGGAACAATTACAGATGAGGAACTACTACAGATGAGGAACTATTACAGATGAACTATTACAATTGAGGAACTACTACAGATGAGGAACTACTACAGATGAGGAACTATTACAGATGGAATATTACAGATGATGAACTATTACAGATGAGGAACTATTATAGATGAACAATTACAGATGAGGAACTATTATAGATGAGGAACTATTACAGATGAGGAACTACTACAGATGAGGAACTATTACAGATGGAATATTACAGATGATGAACTATTACAGATGAGGAACTATTATAGATGAACAATTACAGATGAGGAACTATTATAGATGAGGAACTATTACAGATGAGGAACTACTACAGATGAGGAACTACTACATATGAGGAATGTTACAGATGAGGAACTACTGCAGATGAGGATCTACTACATATGAGGAACTGTTACAGATGAGGAACTATTACAGATGAACTACTACAGATGAACTACTACAGATGAACTATTACAGATGAGGAACTATTACATATGAGCAATTATAGATGAACTATTACAGATGATGAACTATTACAGATCAACTATTACAGATGAACTATTACAGATGAGGAAATATTACATATGAGCTATTATAGATGAACTATTACAGATGAGGAACTATTACAGATGAACTATTACAGATGAACTATTATAGATGAACTATTACAGATGAGGAACTATTACAGATGATGAACAATTACAGATGAGGAACTGTTATAGATGAACTATTACAGATTAGGAACTATTACAGATGAGGAACTATTACAGATGAACTATTATAGATGAGGAACTATTACAGATGAGGAACTATTAAAGATGAGGAACTATTATAGATGAACCATTACAGATGAGGAACTATTACAGATGAGGAACTATTACAGATGAACTATTACAGATGAGGAACTATTACAGAGGAAGAAACTATTACAGATGAGGAACTATTACAGATGAGGAACAATTACAGATGAGGAACTATTACGGATGAATATTACAGATGATGAACTATTACAGATGAGGAAATATTACAGATGAGGAACTATTATTGATGAACAATTACAGATGAGGAACTATTATAGATGAACTATTACAGATGAGGAACTATTACAGATGAATTATTACAGATGACAAACTATTACAGATGAAGAACTATTACAGATGAACTATTACAAATGAACTATTACAGATGAGGAACTATTACAGATGAGGAACTATTACAGATCAGGAACTATTACAGATGATGAACTATTAGAGATGAGGAACTATTACAGATGATGAACAATTACAGATGAGGAACTATTATAGATGAACTATTACAGATGAGGAACTATTACAGATGAGGAACTATTACAGATGAGGAACTATTACAGATGAGGAACTATTACAGATGAACTATTACAATTGAGGAACTACTACAGATGAGGAACTATTACAGATGAGGAACTGTTATAGATGAACTATTACAGATGATGAACTATTACAGATGATGAACTATTACAGATGAGGAACTATTACAGATGGAATATTACAGATGATGAACTATTACAGATGAGGAACTATTATAGATGAACTATTACAGATGAGGAACTATTACAGATGAGGAACTATTACAGATGAACTATTACAGATGAGGAACTATTACAGATGAGGAACTATTACATATGAGGAACTATTACAGATGAACTATTACAGATGAGGAACTATTAAAGATGAGGAACTACTACAGATGAGGAACTATTACAGATGAGGAACTACTACAGATGAGGAACTATTACAGATGAACTATTACAGATAATGAACTATTACAGATGAGGAACTATTACAGATGAGGAACTATTACAGATGAACTATTACAATTTAGGAACTACTACAGATGAGGCACTACTACAGATGAGGAACTACTACAGATGAGGAACTATTATAGATGAACTATTACAGATGATGAACTATTACAGATGAGGAACTATTATAGATGAACAATTACAGATGAGGAACTATTACAGATGGAATATTACAGATGATGAACTATTACAGATGAGGAACTATTATAGATTAAGTATTACAGATGAGGAACTATTACAGATAAACTATTACAGGTGAGGAACTATTACAGATGAGGAACTATTACAGATGAGGAACTATTACAGATGATATAGATGAACTATTACAGATGAGGACTATTACAGATGAGGAACTATTACAGATGAACTAATATAGATGAACTATTACAGATGAGGAACTATTAAAGATGAGGAACTACTACAGATGAGGAACAATTACAGATGAGGAACTACTACAGATGAGGAACTATTACAGATGAACTATTACAATTGAGGAACTATTACAGATGAGGAACTATTACAGATGAGGAACTATTACAGATGGAATATTACAGATGATGAACTATTACAGATGAGGAACTATTATAGATGAACAATTACAGATGAGGAACTATTATAGATGAGGAACTATTACAGATGAGGAACTACTACAGATGAGGAACTATTACAGATGGAATATTACAGATGATGAACTATTACAGATGAGGAACTATTATAGATGAACAATTACAGATGAGGAACTATTATAGATGAGGAACTATTACAGATGAGGAACTATTACAGATGAGAATGTTACAGATGAGGAACTACTGCAGATGAGGACTATTACATATGAGGAACTATTACAGATGAGGAACTATTACAGATGAACTACTACAGATGAACTACTACAGATGAACTATTACAGATGAGGAACTATTACATATGAGCAATTATAGATGAACTATTACAGATGATGAACTATTACAGATCAACTATTACAGATGAACTATTACAGATGAGGAACTATTACAGATGAGGAACTATTACAGATGAACTAATATAGATGAACTATTACAGATGAGGAACTATTAAAGATGAGGAACTACTACAGATGAGGAACAATTACAGATGAGGAACTACTACAGATGAGGAACTATTACAGATGAACTATTACAATTGAGGAACTACTACAGATGAGGAACTACTACAGATGAGGAACTATTACAGATGGAATATTACAGATGATGAACTATTACAGATGAGGAACTATTATAGATGAACAATTACAGATGAGGAACTATTATAGATGAGGAACTATTACAGATGAGGAACTACTACAGATGAGGAACTATTACAGATGGAATATTACAGATGATGAACTATTACAGATGAGGAACTATTATAGATGAACAATTACAGATGAGGAACTATTATAGATGAGGAACTATTACAGATGAGGAACTACTACAGATGAGGAACTACTACAGATGAGGAATGTTACAGATGAGGAACTACTGCAGATGAGGATCTACTACATATGAGGAACTGTTACAGATGAGGAACTATTACAGATGAACTACTACAGATGAACTACTACAGATGAACTATTACAGATGAGGAACTATTACATATGAGCAATTATAGATGAACTATTACAGATGATGAACTATTACAGATCAACTATTACAGATGAACTATTACAGATGAGGAACTATTACAGATAGATGAACTATTACAGATGAGGAACTATTACAGATGAACTATTACAGATGAACTATTATAGATGAACTATTACAGATGAGGAACTATTACAGATGATGAACAATTACAGATGAGGAACTGTTATAGATGAACTATTACAGATTAGGAACTATTACAGATGAGGAACTATTACAGATGAACTATTATAGATGAGGAACTATTACAGATGAGGAACTATTAAAGATGAGGAACTATTATAGATGAACCATTACAGATGAGGAACTATTACAGATGAGGAACTATTATAGATGAGGAACTATTACAGATGAGGAACTATTACATATGAGCTATTACAGATTAGGAACTATTACAGATGAGGAACTACTACAGATGAGGAACTATTACAGATGAGGAACTACTTCAGATGAGGAACTACTACAGATGAGGAACTATTACAGATGAGGAACTATTACAGATGAACTACTACAGATGAGGAACTGAACTATTACAGATGAGGAACTATTACAGATGAGGAACTATTATAGATGAACCATTACAGATGAGGAACTATTACAGATGAGGAACTATTATAGATTAACTATTACAGATGAGGAACTATTACAGATGATGAACTATTACAGATGAACTAGTATAGATGAGGAACTATTACAGATGAGGAACTATTACAGATGAACTAGTATAGATGAGGAACTATTACAGATGAGGAACTATTAAAGATGAGGAACTATTATAGATGAACCATTACAGATGAGGAACTATTACAGATGAGGAACTATTATAGATGAGGAACTATTACAGATTAGGAACTATTACAGATGAGGAACTATTACAGATTAACTATTACAGATGAGGAACTATTACATATGATGAACTATTACAGATGAACTATTACATATGAGGAACTATTACAGATGAGGAACTATTACAGATGATGAACTATTACAGATGAGGAACTATTATAGATGAACAATTACAGATGAGGAACTATTATAGACAAACTATTACAGATGAGGAACTATTACATATGAGCTATTATAGATGAACTATTACAGATGAGGAACTATTACAGATGGGCTATTACAGATTAACTATTATAGATGAACGGAGTCAATCACAGATGAGAAACCCCACCTCTTCAAGGAAACTAGGATTACAGATAAGAACTATTACAGATGAGTGGCTGTTCCACTGGTTGTCATAATATGCACAGATGAGCGTCTGCTAAATGACTAAATTAAAGTAAATGTAATGAACTATTACATATGACAAACTATTACAGATGAACTATTACAGATGAGGAACTATTACAGGTGAGGAACTATTACAGATGAGGAACTATTATAGATGAACTACTACAGATGAGGAACTATTATAGATGAGGAACTACTACAGATGAGGAACTATTACAGATGAGGAACTATTATAGATGAGGAACTACTACAGATGAGGAACTATTACAGATGAGGAACTACTACAGATCAGGAACTACTACAGATGAGGAACTATTACAGATGAACTATTACAATTGAGGAACTATTACAGATGAACTATTACAGATGAACTATTACAATTGAGGAACTACTACAGATGAGGAACAACTACAGATGAGGAACTATTACAGATGAACTATTACAATTTAGGAACTACTACAGATGAGGCACAACTACAGATGAGGAACAACTACAGATGAGGAACAACTACAGATGAGGAACTATTATAGATAATGAACTATTACAGATGAGGAACTACTACAGATGAGGAACTATTATAGATGAACTATTACAGATAATGAACTATTACAGATGAGGAACTATTATAGATGAACAATTACAGATGAGGAACTATTACAGATGGAGTATTACAGATGATGAACTATTACAGATGAGGAACTATTATAGATGAACTATTACAGATGAGGAACTATTACAAACGAGGAACTATTACAGATTAACTATTACAGATGAGGAACTATTACAAATGAGGAACTATTACATATGAGGAACTATTACAGATGAACTATTATAGATGAACTATTACAGATGAGGAGCTATTACATATGAGGAACTATTACAGATGAGGAGCTATTACATATGAGGAACTATTACAGATGAACTAATATAGATGAACTATTACAGATGAGGAACTATTAAAGATGAGGAACTACTACAGATGAGGAACAATTACAGATGAGGAACTACTACAGATGAGGAACTATTACAGATGAACTATTACAATTGAGGAACTACTACAGATGAGGAACTACTACAGATGAGGAACTATTACAGATGGAATATTACAGATGATGAACTATTACAGATGAGGAACTATTATAGATGAACAATTACAGATGAGGAACTATTATAGATGAGGAACTATTACAGATGAGGAACTACTACAGATGAGGAACTATTACAGATGGAATATTACAGATGATGAACTATTACAGATGAGGAACTATTATAGATGAACAATTACAGATGAGGAACTATTATAGATGAGGAACTATTACAGATGAGGAACTACTACAGATGAGGAACTACTACAGATGAGGAATGTTACAGATGAGGAACTACTGCAGATGAGGATCTACTACATATGAGGAACTGTTACAGATGAGGAACTATTACAGATGAACTACTACAGATGAACTATTACAGATGAACTATTACAGATGAGGAACTATATGAGCAATTATAGATGAACTATTACAGATGATGAACTATTACAGATCAACTATTACAGATGAACTATTACAGATGAGGAGCTATTACATATGAGGAACTATTACAGATGAACTAATATAGATGAACTATTACAGATGAGGAACTATTAAAGATGAGGAACTACTACAGATGAGGAACAATTACAGATGAGGAACTACTACAGATGAGGAACTATTACAGATGAACTATTACAATTGAGGAACTACTACAGATGAGGAACTACTACAGATGAACTATTACAGATGAGGAACTATTACATATGAGCAATTATAGATGAACTATTACAGATGATGAACTATTACAGATCAACTATTACAGATGAACTATTACAGATGAGGAAATATTACATATGAGCTATTATAGATGAACTATTACAGATGAGGAACTATTACAGATGAACTATTACAGATGAACTATTATAGATGAACTATTACAGATGACGATCTATTACAGATGAAGAACTATTACAGATGAACTATTACAGATGAACTTTTACAGATGAACTATTACAGATGAACTATTACAGATGAGGAACTATTACAGATGAGGAACTATTACAGATGATGAACAATTACAGATGAGGAACTGTTATAGATGAACTATTACAGATGAGGAACTATTACATATGAGCTATTACAGATTAGGAACTATTACAGATGAGGAACTATTACAGATGAACTATTATAGATGAGGAACTATTACAGATGAGGAACTATTAAAGATGAGGAACTATTATAGATGAACCATTACAGATGAGGAACTATTACAGATGAGGAACTATTATAGATGAGGAACTATTACAGATGAGGAACTATTACATATGAGCTATTACAGATTAGGAACTATTACAGATGAGGAAATACTACAGATGAGGAACTATTACAGATGAGGAACTACTTCAGATGAGGAACTACTACAGATTAGGAACTATTACAGATGAGGAACTATTACAGATGAACTACTACAGATGAGGAACTATTACAGCTGAACTATTACAGATGAGGAACTATTACAGATGAGGAACTATTATAGATGAACCATTACAGATGAGGAACTATTACAGATGAGGAACTATTATAGATTAACTATTACAGATGAGGAACTATTACAGATGATGAACTATTACAGATGAACTAGTATAGATAAGGAACTATTACAGATGAGGAACTATTACAGATGAACTAGTATAGATGAGGAACTATTACAGATGAGGAACTATTAAAGATGAGGAACTATTATAGATGAACCATTACAGATGAGGAACTATTACAGATGAGGAACTATTATAGATGAGGAACTATTACAGATTAGGAACTATTACAGATGAGGAACTATTACAGATGAACTATTACAGATGAGGAACTATTACATATGATGAACTATTACAGATGAACTATTACATATGAGGAACTATTACAGATGAGGAACTATTACAGATGATGAACTATTACAGATGAGGAACTATTATAGATGAACAATTACAGATGAGGAACTATTATAGACAAACTATTACAGATGAGGAACTATTACATATGAGCTATTATAGATGAACTATTACAGATGAGGAACTATTACAGATGAGCTATTACAGATTAACTATTATAGATGAACTATTACAGATGAGGAACTATTACAGGTGAGGAACTATTACAGATGAGGAACTATTATAGATGAACTACTACAGATGAGGAACTATTATAGATGAGGAACTACTACAGATGAGGAACTATTACAGATGAGGAACTACTACAGCTGAGGAACTACTACAGATGATGAACTATTACAGATAAGGAACTATTACAGATTAACTATTACAGATGAGGAACTATTACAGATGAACTATTACAGATAAGGAACTATTACAGATGAACTATTACAGATGAGGAACTATCACAGATGAACTATTACAGATGACGAACTATTACATATGAGGAACTATTACAGATAAGGAACTATTACAGATGAACTATTACAGATTACTTACCCTTACTTACCCTATCCTAGGTATTCCTTGAAGAGGTGGGGTTTCAGGTGTCTCCGGAAGGTGGTGATTGACTCCGCTGTCCTGGCGTCGTGAGGGAGTTTGTTCCACCATTGGGGGGCCAGAGCAGCGAACAGTTTTGACTGGGCTGAGCGGGAACTGTACTTCCTCAGTGGTAGGGAGGCTAGCAGGCCAGAGGTGGATGAACTAGTGCCCTTGTTTGAGTGTAACTGATCAGAGCCTGGAGGTACTGAGGTGCCGTTCCCCTCACAGCTCCGTAGGCGAGCACCATGGTCTTGTAGATGCGAACTATCAACTGGAAGCCAGTGGAGAGAGCGGAGATGACGTGAGAGAACTATTGAACACCAGACGGAACTATTACAGATGAGGGGTTTATTACAGATGAACTATTACAGATGAGGAACTATGACAGATGAGGAACTATTATAGATGAACTATTACAGATAATGCATTATTACAGATGAGGAACTATTATAGATGAACAATTACAGATGAGGAACTATTACAAATGAGGAACTATTACAGATGAACTATTACAGATGAGGAACTATTACAGATTAACTATTACAGATGAACTATTACAGATGAGGAACTATTACAGATGAACTATTACATATGAGGAACTATTACAGATTAACTATTACAAATGAGGAACTATTACAGATGAACTATTACAGATGAGGAACTATTACAGATTAACTATTACAGATGAACTATTACATATGAGGAACTATTACAGATGAATTATTACAAATGAGGAACTATTACAGATGAACTATTACATATGAGGAACTATTACAGATTAACTATTACAGATGAACTATTACAGATGAGGAACTATTACAGATGAGGAACTACTACATATGAGGAACTATTACATATGAGGAACTATTACAGATTAACTATTACAGATGAACTATTACAGATGAGGAACTATTACAGATGAGGAACTACTACAGATGAGGAACTATTACAGATGAACTATTACAGATGAGGAACTATTACATATGAGGAACTATTACAGATGATGAACTATTACAGATGAGGAACTATTACAGATGAGGAAATACTACAGATGAGAACTATTACAGATGAGGAACTACTACAGATGAGGAACTATTACAGATGAACTATTACAATTGAGGAACTACTACAGATGAGGAACTACTACAGATGAGGAACTACTACAGATGAACTATTACAGAGGAACTATTACAGATGAACTATTACAGATGAGGAACAACTACAGATGGGGAACTACTACAGATGAACTATTACAGAGGAACTATTACAGATGAACTATTACAGATGAGGAACTACTACAGATGGGGAACTACTACAGATGAACTATTACAGAGGAACTATTACAGATGAACTATTACAGATGAGGAACAACTACAGATGAGGAACTATTATAGATGAACTATTACAGATAATGAACTATTACAGATGAGGAACTATTATAGATGAACAATTACAGATGAGGAACTATTACAGATGGAGTATTACAGATGATGAACTATTACAGATGAGGAACAACTACAGATGAGGAACTATTATAGATGAACTATTACAGATAATGAACTATTACAGATGAGGAACTATTATAGATGAACAATTACAGATGAGGAACTATTACAGATGGAGTATTACAGATGATGAACTATTACAGATGAGGAACTATTATAGATTAACTATTACAGATGAGGAACTATTACAGATGATGAACTATTACAGATGAACTATTACAGATGAGGAACTATTACAGATGAGGAACTATTACATATGAGGATCTATTACAGATGAACTATTATAGATGAACTATTACAGATGAGGAACTATTACAGATGAGGAACTATTACAGATAGATGAACTATTACAGATGAGGAACTATTAAAGACGAGGAACTACTACAAATGAGGAACTATTACAGATGAACTATTACAGATGAGGAACTATTATAGATTAACTATTACAGATGAGGAACTATTACAGATAAGGAACTATTACAGATGAACTATTACAGATGAGGAACTGTGACAGATGAGGAACTATTATAGATTAACTATTACAGATGAGGAACTATTACAGATGAGGAACTATTACAGATGAACTATTACAGATGAGGAACTATTACAGAGGAAGAACTATTACAGATGAACTATTACAGATGAGGAACTATTACAGATGAGGAACTATTACAGATGAGGAACTATTACAGATGGAATATTACAGATGATGAACTATTACAGATGAGGAAATATTACAGATGAGGAACTATTATTGATGAACAATTACAGATGAGGAACTATTATAGATGAACTATTACAGATGAGGAACTATTACATATGAGCTATTATAGATGAACTATTACAGACGAGGAACTATTACAGATGAATTATTACAGATGACAAACTATTACAGATGAAGAACTATTACAGATGAACTATTACAGATGAACTATTACAGATGAGGAACTATTACAGATCAGGAACTATTACAGATGATGAACTATTACAGATGAGGAACTATTACAGATGATGAACAATTACAGATGAGGAACTGTTATAGATGAACTATTACAGATGAGGAACTATTACAGATGAGGAACTATTACAGATGAGGAACTATTACAGATGAGGAACTATTACAGATGAGGAACTATTACAGATGAACTATTACAATTGAGGAACTACTACAGATGAGGAACTATTACAGATGAGGAACTATTATAGATGAACTATTACAGATGATGAACTATTACAGATGAGTAACTATTATAGATGAACAATTACAGATGAGGAACTATTACAGATGGAATATTACAGATGATGAACTATTACAGATGAGGAACTATTATAGATTAACTATTACAGATGAGGAACTATTACAAATGAGGAACTATTACAGATGAACTATTACAGATGAGGAACTATTACAGATGAGGAACTATTACATATGAGGAACTATTACAGATGAGGAACTATTACAGATGAGGGACTACTACAGATGAGGAACTATTACAGATGAACTATTACAATTGAGGAACTACTACAGATGAGGAACTACTACAGATGGGGAACTACTACAGATGAACTATTACAGAGGAACTATTACAGATGAACTATTACAGATGAGGAACAACTACAGATGGGGAACTACTACAGATGATTACAGAGGAACTATTACAGATGAACTATTACAGATGAGGAACAATTACAGATGAGGAACTATTACAGATGAGGAACTATTACAGATGAACTATTACAGATGAGGAACTACTACAGATGAGGAACTACTACAGATGATACAGAGGAACTATTACAGATGAACTATTACAGATGAGGAACTATTACAGATGAGGAACTATTATAGATGATTACAGATAATGAACTATTACAGATGAGGAACTACTACAGATGAGGAACTATTACAGATGAACTATTACAATTGAGGAACTACTACAGATGAGGAACTACTACAGATGAGGAACTACTACAGATGAGGAACTATTATAGATGAACTATTACAGATGATGAACTATTACAGATGAGGAACTATTACAGATGGAATATTACAGATGATTAACTATTACAGATGAGAAACTATTACAGATGAGGAACTATTACAGATAAGGAACTATTACAGATGAACTATTACAGATGAGGAACTATTACAGATGAGGAACTATTACAGATGAACTATTACAGATGATTAACTATTACAGATAAACTATTACAGATGAACTATTACAGATGAACTATTATAGATGAACTATTACAGATGAGGAGCTATTACATATGAGGAACTATTACAGATCAACTAATATAGATGAACTATTACAGATGAGGAACTATTACAGATGAGGAACTATTACAGATGAACTATTACAGATGAGGAACTATTATAGATTAACTATTACAGATGAGGAACTATTACAGATAAGGAACTATTACAGATGAACTATTACAGATGAGGAACTGTGACAGATGAGGAACTATTATAGATTAACTATTACAGATGAGGAACTATTACAGATGAGGAACTATTACAGATGAACTATTACAGATGAGGAACTATTACAGAGGAAGAACTATTACAGATAAACTATTACAGATGAGGAACTATTACAGATGAGGAACTATTACAGATGAGGATGGACTATTACAGATGATGAACTATTACAGATGAGGAACTATTACAGATGAGGAACTATTATTGATGAACTATTACAGATGAGGAACTATTATAGATTAACTATAACAGATGAGGAACTATTACAGATAAACTATTACAGGTGAGGAACTATTACAGATGAAGAATTATTACAGATTAACTATTATAGATGAACTATTACAGATGACGAACTATTATAGATGAACTATTACAGATGAGGAACTATTACAGATGAGGAACTATTACAGATGATGAACTATTACAGATGAGGAACTATTACAGATGATGAACAATTACAGATGAGGAACTATTATAGATGAACTATTACAGATGAGGAACTATTACAGATGAGCTATTACAGATGAGGAACTATTACAGATGAGGAACTATTACAGATGAGGAAATACTACAGATGAGGAACTATTACAGATGAGGAACTATTACAGATGAGGAACTACTACAGATGAGGAACTATTACAGATGAACTATTACAGATGATGAACTATTACAGATGAGGAACTATTATAGATGAACAATTACAGATGAGGAACTATTACAGATGAGTAACAGATGATGAACTATTACAGATGAGGAACTATTACAGATGAGGAACTATTATAGATGAACTATTACAGATAATGAACTATTACAGATGAGGAACTATTATAGATGAACAATTACAGATGAGGAACTATTACAGATGGACTATTACAGATGATGAACTATTACAGATGAGGAACTATTATAGATTAACTATTACAGATGAGGACTAACTATTACAGATGATGAACTATTACAGATGAACTATTACAGATGAGGAACTATTACAGATGAGGAACTATTACATATGAGGATTACAGATGAACTATTATAGATGAACTATTACAGATGAGGAACTATTACATATGAGGAACTATTACAGATCAACTAATATAGATGAACTATTACAGATGAGGAACTATTGAGGAACTATTACAAATGAGGAACTATTACAGATGAACTATTACAGATGAGGAACTATTATAGATTAACTATTACAGATGAGGAACTATTACAGATAAGGAACTATTACAGATGAACTATTACAGATGAGGAATTACAGATGAGGAACTATTACAGATGAACTATTACAGATGAGGAACTATTACAGATGAGGAACTATTACAGATGAACTATTACAGATGAGGAACTATTACAGAGGAAGAACTATTACAGATAAACTATTACAGATGAGGAACTATTACAGATGAGGAACAATTACAGATGAGGAACTATTACGGATGGAATATTACAGATGAGGAACTATTACAGATGAAGAATTATTACAGATTAACTATCATGATGAACTATTACAGATGAGGAACTATTATAGATGAACTATTACAGATGAGGAACTATTACAGATGAACTATTACAGATGAGGAACTATTACAGATGAACTATTACAGATGATGAACTATTACAGATGACGAACTATTACAGATGAACTATTACAGATGAGGAACTATTACAGATGAGGAACTATTACAGATGATGAACTATTACAGATGAGGAACTATTACAGATGATGAACAATTACAGATGAGGAACTATTATAGATGAACTATTACAGATGAGGAACTATTACAGATGAGCTATTACAGATGAGGAACTATTACAGATGAGGAACTATTACAGATGAGGAACTATTACAGATGAACTATTACAGATAAGGAACTATTACAGATGAACTATTACAGATGAGGAACTATTACAGATGATGAACTATTACAGATGAGGAACTATTATAGATGAACAATTACAGATGAGGAACTATTACAGATGGAATATTACAGATGATGAACTATTACAGATGAGGAACTATTACAGATGAACTATTACAGATGAGGAACTATTACAGATGAGGAACTATTACAGATGAACTATTACAGATGAGGAACTATTACAGATGAGGAACTATTACAGATGAACTATTACAGATGATTAACTATTACAGATAAACTATTACAGATGAACTATTACAGATGAACTATTACAGATGAGGAACTACTACAGATGAGGAACTACTACAGATGAGGAACTATTATAGATGAACTATTACAGATGATGAACTATTACAGATGAGTAACTATTACAGATGAGGAACTATTACAGATGAACTATTACAGAGGAACTATTACAGATGAACTATTACAGATGAGGAACTACTACAGATGAGGAACTATTACAGATACAGAGGAACTATTACAGATGAACTATTACAGATGAGGAACTACTACAGATGGGGAACTACTACAGATGAACTATTACAGAGGAAGATACAGATGAACTATTACAGATGAGGAACTATTACAGATGAGGAACTATTATAGATGAACTATTACAGATAATGAACTATTACAGATGAGGAACTATTATAGATGAACAATTACAGATGAGGAACTATTACAGATGAACTATTACAGATGATGAACTATTACAGATGAGGAACAACTACAGATGAGGAACTATTATAGATGAACTATTACAGATAATGAACTATTACAGATGAGGAACTATTATAGATGAACAATTACAGATGAGGAACTATTACAGATGGAGTATTACAGATGATGAACTATTACAGATGAGGAACTATTATAGATTAACTATTACAGATGAGGAACTATTACAGATGAGGAACTATTACAGATGAACTATTACAGATGAGGAACTATTACAGAGGAAGAACTATTACAGATAAACTATTACAGATGAGGAACTATTACAGATGAGGAACAATTACAGATGAGGAACTATTACGGATGGAATATTACAGATGATGAACTATTACAGATGAGGAAATATTACAGATGAGGAACTATTATTGATGAACAATTACAGATGAGGAACTATTATAGATGAACTATTACAGATGAGGAACTATTACATATGAGCTATTATAGATGAACTATTACAGACGAGGAACTATTACAGATGAATTATTACAGATGACAAACTATTACAGATGAAGAACTATTACAGATGAACTATTACAGATGAACTATTACAGATGAGGAACTATTACAGATCAGGAACTATTACAGATGATGAACTATTACAGATGAGGAACTATTACAGATGATGAACAATTACAGATGAGGAACTGTTATAGATGAACTATTACAGATGAGGAACTATTACAGATGAGGAACTATTACAGATGAGGAACTATTACAGATGAGGAACTATTACAGATGAGGAACTATTACAGATGAACTATTACAATTGAGGAACTACTACAGATGAGGAACTATTACAGATGAGGAACTATTATAGATGAACTATTACAGATGATGAACTATTACAGATGAGTAACTATTATAGATGAACAATTACAGATGAGGAACTATTACAGATGGAATATTACAGATGATGAACTATTACAGATGAGGAACTATTATAGATTAACTATTACAGATGAGGAACTATTACAAATGAGGAACTATTACAGATGAACTATTACAGATGAGGAACTATTACAGATGAGGAACTATTACATATGAGGAACTATTACAGATGAACTATTACAGATGAGGAACTATTAAAGATGAGGAACTACTACAGATGAGGAACTATTACAGATGAGGAACTACTACAGATGAGGAACTATTACAGATGAACTATTACAATTGAGGAACTATTACAGATGAACTATTACAGATGAAGAACTATTACATATGAGGAACTATTACAGATTAACTATTACAGATGAACTATTACAGATGAGGAACTATTACAGATGAACTATTACAGATGAACTATTACAGATGAGGAACTATTACAGATGAGGAACAACTACAGATGAGGAACTATTACAGATGAGGAACTATTATAGATGAGGAACTACTACAGATGAGGAACTATTACAGATGAGGAACTACTACAGATGAGGAACTATTACAGATGAGGAACTACTACAGCTGAGGAACTACTACAGATGATGAACTATTACAGATAAGGAACTATTACAGATGAACTATTACAGATGAGGAACTATTACAGATGAACTATTACAGATAAGGAACTATTACAGATGAACTATTACAGATGAGGAACTATCACAGATGAACTATTACAGATGACGAACTATTACATATGAGGAACTATTACAGATAAGGAACTATTACAGATGAAGTATTACAGATGAAGAACTATTACATATGAGGAACTATTACAGATGAACTATTACAGATGAGGAACTATTACAGATGAGGAACAACTACAGATGAGGAACTACTACAGATGAGGAACTATATTACATTTACATTTACATTTACATTTACATTTAAGTCAGAGAGAACTCTTACAGAGCGACTTACAAAGTGAACTATGACAGATGGAACAGCCACTTGCATCTAAATCTTGTGGGGGGGGAGATGAAGGAACTATTACAGATAGGTATTCCTTGAAAGGTGGGGTTTCAGGTGTCTCCGGAAGGTGGTGATTGACTCCGCTGTCCTGGCGTCGTGAAGTTTGTTCCACCATTGGGGGCCAGAGCAGCGAACAGTTTTGACTGGGCTGAGCGGGAACTGTACTTCCTCAGTGGTAGGGAGGCGAGCAGGCCAGAGGTGGATGAACGCAGTGCCCTTGTTTGGGTGTAGGGCCTGATCAGAGCCTGGAGGTACTGAGGTGCCGTTCCCCTCACAGCTCCGTAGGCGAGCACCATGGTCTTGTAGCGGATGCGAGCTTCAACTGGAAGCCAGTGGAGAGAGCGGAGGAGCGGGGTGACGTGAGAGAACTTGGGAAGGTTGAACACCAGACGGGCTGCGGCGTTCTGGATGAGTTGTAGGGGTTTATTACAGATGAACTATTACAGATGAGGAACTATGACAGATGAGGAACTATTATAGATGAACTATTACAGATAATGCATTATTACAGATGAGGAACTATTATAGATGAACAATTACAGATGAGGAACTATTACAAATGAGGAACTATTACAGATGAACTATTACAGATGAGGAACTATTACAGATTAACTATTACAGATGAACTATTACAGATGAACTATTACAGATGAACTATTACATATGAGGAACTATTACAGATTAACTATTACAAATGAGGAACTATTACAGATGAACTATTACAGATGAACTATTACAGATGAGGAACTATTACAGATGAGGAACTACTACATATGAGGAACTATTACATATGAGGAACTATTACAGATTAACTATTACAGATGAACTATTACAGATGAGGAACTATTACAGATGAGGAACTACTACAGATGAGGAACAATTACAGATGAGGAACTACTACAGATGAGGAACTATTACAGATGAACTATTACAGATGAGGAACTATTACATATGAGGAACTATTACAGATTAACTATTACAGATGAACTATTACAGATGAGGAACTATTACAGATGAGGAACTACTACAGATGAGGAACTATTACAGATGAGGGACTACTACAGATGAGGAACTATTACAGATGAACTATTACAATTGAGGAACTACTACAGATGAGGAACTACTACAGATGGGGAACTACTACAGATGAACTATTACAGAGGAACTATTACAGATGAACTATTACAGATGAGGAACAACTACAGATGAGGAACTATTATTGATGAACTATTACAGATAATGAACTATTACAGATGAGGAACTATTATAGATGAACAATTACAGATGAGGAACTATTACAGATGGAGTATTACAGATGATGAACTATTACAGATGAGGAACTATTATAGATTAACTATTACAGATGAGGAACTATTACAGATGATGAACTATTACAGATGAACTATTACAGATGAGGAACTATTACAGATGAGGAACTATTACATATGAGGATCTATTACAGATGAACTATTATAGATTAACTATTACAGATGAGGAGCTATTAAAGATGAGGAACTACTACAAATGAGGAACTATTACAGATGAACTATTACAGATGATGAACTATTACAGATGAACTATTACAGATGAGGAACTATTACAGATGAGGAACTATTACATATGAGGAACTATTACAGATCAACTAATATAGATGAACTATTACAGATGAGGAACTATTAAAGACGAGGAACTACTACAAATGAGGAACTATTACAGATGAACTATTACAGATGAGGAACTATTATAGATTAACTATTACAGATGATGAACTATTACAGATGAACTATTACAGATGAGGAACTATTACAGATGAGGAACTATTACATATGAGGAACTATTACAGATCAACTAATATAGATGAACTATTACAGATGAGGAACTATTAAAGACGAGGAACTACTACAAATGAGGAACTATTACAGATGAACTATTACAGATGAGGAACTATTATAGATTAACTATTACAGATGAGGAACTATTACAGATAAGGAACTATTACAGATGAACTATTACAGATGAGGAACTGTGACAGATGAGGAACTATTATAGATTAACTATTACAGATGAGGAACTATTACAGATGAGGAACTATTACAGATGAACTATTACAGATGAGGAACTATTACAGAGGAAGAACTATTACAGATAAACTATTACAGATGAGGAACTATTACAGATGAGGAACAATTACAGATGAGGAACTATTACGGATGGAATATTACAGATGATGAACTATTACAGATGAGGAAATATTACAGATGAGGAACTATTATTGATGAACAATTACAGATGAGGAACTATTATAGATGAACTATTACAGATGAGGAACTATTACATATGAGCTATTATAGATGAACTATTACAGACGAGGAACTATTACAGATGAATTATTACAGATGACAAACTATTACAGATGAAGAACTATTACAGATGAACTATTACAGATGAACTATTACAGATGAGGAACTATTACAGATCAGGAACTATTACAGATGATGAACTATTACAGATGAGGAACTATTACAGATGATGAACAATTACAGATGAGGAACTGTTATAGATGAACTATTACAGATGAGGAACTATTACAGATGAGGAACTATTACAGATGAGGAACTATTACAGATGAGGAACTATTACAGATGAGGAACTATTACAGATGAACTATTACAATTGAGGAACTACTACAGATGAGGAACTATTACAGATGAGGAACTATTATAGATGAACTATTACAGATGATGAACTATTACAGATGAGTAACTATTATAGATGAACAATTACAGATGAGGAACTATTACAGATGGAATATTACAGATGATGAACTATTACAGATGAGGAACTATTATAGATTAACTATTACAGATGAGGAACTATTACAAATGAGGAACTATTACAGATGAACTATTACAGATGAGGAACTATTACAGATGAGGAACTATTACATATGAGGAACTATTACAGATGAACTATTACAGATGAGGAACTATTAAAGATGAGGAACTACTACAGATGAGGAACTACTACAGATGAGGAACTACTACAGATGAGGAACTATTACAGATGAACTATTACAATTTAGGAACTACTACAGATGAGGAACAACTACAGATGAGGAACTATTACAGATGAGGAACTATTACAGATGGAGTATTACAGATGAGGAACTATTACAGATGGAGTATTACAGATGATGAACTATTACAGATGAGGAACTATTATAGATGAACAATTACAGATGAGGAACTATTACAGATGGAGTATTACAGATGAGGAACTATTACAGATGGAGTATTACAGATGATGAACTATTACAGATGAGGAACTATTATAGATGAACTATTACAGATGAGGAACTATTACAGATGAACTATTACAGATGAGGAACTATTACAGATGAGGAACTATTACATATGAGGAACTATTACAGATGAACTATTATAGATGAACTATTACAGATGAGGAGCTATTACATATGAGGAACTATTACAGATGAACTAATATAGATGAACTATTACAGATGAGGAACTATTAAAGATGAGGAACTACTACAGATGAGGAACAATTACAGATGAGGAACTACTACAGATGAGGAACTATTACAGATGAACTATTACAATTGAGGAACTACTACAGATGAGGAACTACTACAGATGAGGAACAATTACAGATGAGGAACTACTACAGATGAGGAACTACTACAGATGAGGAACTATTAAAGATGGAATATTACAGATGATGAACTATTACAGATGAGGAACTATTATAGATGAACAATTACAGATGAGGAACTATTATAGATGAGGAACTATTACAGATGAGGAACTACTACAGATGAGGAACTATTACAGATGGAATATTACAGATGATGAACTATTACAGATGAGGAACTATTATAGATGAACAATTACAGATGAGGAACTATTATAGATGAGGAACTATTACAGATGAGGAACTACTACAGATGAGGAACTACTACAGATGAGGAATGTTACAGATGAGGAACTACTGCAGATGAGGATCTACTACATATGAGGAACTGTTACAGATGAGGAACTATTACAGATGAACTACTACAGATGAACTATTACAGATGAGGAACTATTACATATGAGCAATTATAGATGAACTATTACAGATGAGGAACTATTACAGATCAACTATTACAGATTAACTATTACAGATGAGGAACTATTACATATGAGCTATTATAGATGAACTATTACAGATGAGGAACTATTACAGATGAACTATTACAGATGAACTATTATAGATGAACTATTACAGATGACGAACTATTACAGATGAAGAACTATTACAGATGAACTATTACAGATGAACTTTTACAGATGAACTATTACAGATGAACTATTACAGATGAGGAACTATTACAGATGAGGAACTATTACAGATGAGGAACTATTACAGATGATGAACAATTACAGATGAGGAACTGTTATAGATGAACTATTACAGATGAGGAACTATTACATATGAGCTATTACAGATTAGGAACTATTACAGATGAGGAACTACTACAGATGAGGAACTATTACAGATAAGGAACTACTTCAGATGAGGAACTACTACAGATTAGGAACTATTACAGATGAGGAACTATTACAGATGAACTACTACAGATGAGGAACTATTACAGCTGAACTATTACAGATGAGGAACTATTACAGATGAGGAACTGTTATAGATGAACCATTACAGATGAGGAACTATTACAGATGAGGAACTATTATAGATTAACTATTACAGATGAGGAACTATTACAGATGATGAACTATTACATATGATGAACTATTACAGATGAACTATTACATATGAGGAACTATTACAGATGAGGAACTATTACAGATGAACTATTATAGATGAGGAACTATTACAGATGAGGAACTATTAAAGATGAGGAACTATTATAGATGAACCATTACAGATGAGGAACTATTACAGATGAGGAACTATTATAGATGAGGAACTATTACAGATGAGGAACTATTACATATGAGCTATTACAGATTAGGAACTATTACAGATGAGGAACTACTTCAGATGAGGAACTACTACAGATTAGGAACTATTACAGATGAGGAACTATTACAGATGAACTACTACAGATGAGGAACTATTACAGCTGAACTATTACAGATGAGGAACTATTACAGATGAGGAACTATTATAGATGAACCATTACAGATGAGGAACTATTACAGATGAGGAACTATTATAGATGAACTATTACAGATGAGGAACTATTACAGATGATGAACTATTACAGATGAACTAGTATAGATGAGGAACTATTACAGATGAGGAACTATTACAGATGAACTAGTATAGATGAGGAACTATTACAGATGAGGAACTATTAAAGATGAGGAACTATTATAGATGAACCATTACAGATGAGGAACTATTACAGATGAGGAACTATTATAGATGAGGAACTATTACAGATTAGGAACTATTACAGATGAGGAACTATTACAGATGAACTATTACAGATGAGGAACTATTACATATGATGAACTATTACAGATGAACTATTACATATGAGGAACTATTACAGATGAGGAACTATTACAGATTAACTATTATAGATGAGGAACTATTACAGATGAGGAACTACTACATATGAGGAAGTATTACAGATGAGGAACTACTACATATGAGGAACTATTACAGATGAGGAACTATTACAGATGAACTATTACAGATGAGGAACTATTACATATGATGAACTATTACAGATAAACTATTACAGGTGAGGAACTATTACAGATGAAGAATTATTACAGATGAACTATTACAGCTGACGAACTTACAGATGGAGTATTACAGATGATGAACTATTACAGATGAGGAACTATTATAGATGAACTATTACAGATGAGGAACTATTACAGATGAGGAACTATTACAGATGAACTATTACAGATGAGGAACGATTACAGATGAGGAACTATTACATATGAGGAACTATTAAAGATGAACTATTATAGATGAACTATTACTGATGAGGAACTATTACAGATGAGGAACTACTACAGATGAGGAACAATTACAGATGAGGAACTACTACAGATGAGGAACTACTACAGATGAGGAACTATTATAGATGAACTATTACAGATGATGAACTATTACAGATGAGGCACTATTATAGATGAACAATTACATATGAGGAACTATTACAGATGGAATATTACAGATGGTGAACTATTACAGATGAGGAACTATTATAGATGAGGAACTATTACATATGAGGAACTATTACAGATGAACTATTACAGATGAGGAACTATTACAGATGAGGAACTATTACAGATGAGGAACTACTACAGATGAGGAACTATTACAGATGAACTACTACAGATGAGGAACTATTACAATTGAGGAACTACTACAGATGAGGAACTACTACAGATGGGAAACTATTACAGATGAACTACTACAGATGAGGAACTATTACAGATGAGGAACTATTACAGATGAGGAACTATTACAATTGAGGAACTACTACAGATGAGGAACTACTACAGATGGGAAACTACTACAGATGAGGAACTACTACAGATGAGGAACTACTACAGATGAGGAACTATTATAGATGGAACTATTACAGATGATGAACTATTACAGATGAGGAACTATTATAGATGAACAATTACAGATGAGGAACTATTATAGATGAGGAACTATTACAGATGAGGAACTACTACAGATGAGGAACTATTACAGATGGAATATTACAGATGATGAACTATTACAGATGAGGAACTATTATAGATGAACAATTACAGATGAGGAACTATTATAGATGAGGAACTATTACAGATGAGGAACTACTACAGATGAGGAACTACTACAGATGAGGAATGTTACAGATGAGGAACTACTGCAGATGAGGATCTACTACATATGAGGAACTGTTACAGATGAGGAACTATTACAGATGAACTACTACAGATGAACTATTACAGATGAGGAACTACATATGAGCAATTATAGATGAACTATTACAGATGAGGAACTATTACAGATCAACTATTACAGATTAACTATTACAGATGAGGAACTATTACATATGAGCTATTATAGATGAACTATTACAGATGAGGAACTATTACAGATGAACTATTACAGATGAACTATTATAGATGAACTATTACAGATGACGAACTATTACAGATGAAGAACTATTACAGATGAACTATTACAGATGAACTTTTACAGATGAACTATTACAGATGAACTATTACAGATGAGGAACTATTACAGATGAGGAACTATTACAGATGAGGAACTATTACAGATGATGAACTATTACAGATGAGGAACTGAACTATTACAGATGAGGAACTATTACATATGAGCTATTACAGATTAGGAACTATTACAGATGAGGAACTACTACAGATGAGGAACTATTACAGATAAGGAACTACTTCAGATGAGGAACTACTACATATGAGGAACTATTACAGATGAACTAATATAGATGAACTATTACAGATGAGGAACTATTACAGCTGAACTATTACAGATGAGGAACTATTACAGATGAGGAACTATTATAGATGAACCATTACAGATGAGGAACTATTACAGATGAGGAACTATTATAGATTAACTATTACAGATGAGGAACTATTACAGATGATGAACTATTACAGATTAACTATTTCAGATGAGGAACTATTACATATGATGAACTATTACAGATTAACTATTACATATGAGGAACTATTACAGATGAGGAACTATTACAGATTAACTATTATAGATGAGGAACTATTACAGATGAGGAACTATTACAGATGAGGAACTATTACAGATGAGGTACTATTACAGATGAGGAACTATTACAGATGAACTATTACAGATGAGGAACTATTACATATGATGAACTATTACAGATGAACTATTACATATGAGGAACTATTACATATGATGAACTATTACAGATGAACTATTACATATGAGGAACTATTACAGATGAGGAACTATTACAGATTAACTATTATAGATGAGGAACTATTACAGATGAGGAACTACTACATATGAGGAAGTATTACAGATGAGGAACTACTACATATGAGGAACTATTACAGATGAGGAACTATTACAGATGAACTATTACAGATGAGGAACTATTACATATGATGAACTATTACAGATAAACTATTACAGGTGAGGAACTATTACAGATGAAGAATTATTACAGATGAACTATTACAGCTGACGAACTATTACAGATGGAGTATTACAGATGATGAACTATTACAGATGAGGAACTATTATAGATGAACTATTACAGATGAGGAACTATTACAGATGAGGAACTATTACAGATGAACTATTACAGATGAGGAACGATTACAGATGAGGAACTATTACATATGAGGAACTATTAAAGATGAACTATTATAGATGAACTATTACTGATGAGGAACTATTACAGATGAGGAACTACTACAGATGAGGAACAATTACAGATGAGGAACTACTACAGATGAGGAACTACTACAGATGAGGAACTATTATAGATGAACTATTACAGATGATGAACTATTACAGATGAGGCACTATTATAGATGAACAATTACATATGAGGAACTATTACAGATGGAATATTACAGATGGTGAACTATTACAGATGAGGAACTATTATAGATGAGGAACTATTACATATGAGGAACTATTACAGATGAACTAATATAGATGAACTATTACAGATGAGGAACTATTACAGATGAGGAACTACTACAGATGAGGAACTATTACAGATGAGGAACTACTACAGATGAGGAACAATTACAGATGAGGAACTATTACAGATGAGGAACTATTACAGATGAGGAACAATTACAGATGAGGAACTACTACAGATGAGGAACAATTACAGATGAGGAACTATTACAGATGAGGAACTATTACAGATGAGGAACTACTACAGATGAGGAACTATTACAGATGAACTATTACAATTGAGGAACTACTACAGATGAGGAACTACTACAGATGAGGAAATACTACAGATGAGGAACTATTACAGATGGAATATTACAGATGATGAACTATAACAGATGAGGAACTATTATAGATGAACAATTACAGATGAGGAACTACTACAGATGAGGAACTACTACAGATGAGGAACTATTCCAGATGAGGAACTATTACAGATGAACTATATCTGTAATATGATGAACTATTACAGATTAGGAACTATTACAGATGAGGAACTACTTCAGATGAGGAACTACTACAGATTAGGACCTATTACAGATGAGGAACTATTACAGATGAACTATTACAGATGAGGAACTATTACAGCTGAACTATTACAGATGAGGAACTATTACAGATGAGGAACTATTACATATGATGAACTATTACAGATGAACTATTACATATGAGGAACTATTACAGATGAGGAACTATTACAGATTAACTATTATAGATGAGGAACTATTACAGATGAGGAACTACTACATATGAGGAAGTATTACAGATGAGGAACTACTACATATGAGGAACTATTACAGATGAGGAACTATTACAGATGAACTATTACATACTATTACATATTACACTATTACATTACTATTACATATGAGGAACTATTACAGATGAACTATTACATATGAGGAACTATTACAGATGAACTACTACAGATGAGGAACTACTACAGATGAGGAACTATTATAGATGGAATATTACAGATGATGAACTTTTACAGATGAGGAACTATTATAGATTAACTATTACAGATGAGGAACTATTACAGATGGATGAAGATTAACTATTACAGATGAAGAATTATTACACATGAACTATTACAGCTGACGAACTATTACAGATGGATTATTACAGATGATGACCTATTACAGATGAGGAACTATTATAGATGAACTATTACAGATGAGGAACTATTACAGATGGAATATTACAGATGATGAACTATTACAGATGAGGAACTATTATAGATTAACTATTACAGATGAGGAACTATTACAGATGAAGAATTATTACAGATGAACTATTACAGCTGACGAACTATTACAGATGGAGTATTACAGATGATGACCTATTACAGATGTGGAACTATTATAGATGAACTATTACAGATGAGGAACTATTACAGATGGAATATTACAGATGATGACCTGTTACAGATGAGGAACTATTATAGATGAACTATTACAGATGAGGAACTATTACAGATGGAATATTACAGATGATGAACTATTACAGATGAGGAACTATTATAGATGAACTATTACAGATGAGGAACTATTACAGATGAGGAACGATTACAGATGAGGAACTATTACATATGAGGAACTATTAAAGATGAACTATTATTACAGATGGAATATTACAGATGATGAACTATTACAGATGAGGAACTATTATAGATGAACTATTACAGATGAGGAACTATTACAGATGAGGAACGATTACAGATGAGGAACTATTACACATGAGGAACTATTAAAGATGAACTATTATAGATGAACTATTACTGATGAGGAACTATTACAGATGAGGAACTACTACAGATGAGGAACAATTACAGATGAGGAACTACTACAGATGAGGAACTACTACATATGAGGAACTATTATAGATGAACTATTACAGATGATGAACTATTACAGATGAGGCACTATTATAGATGAACAATTACATATGAGGAACTATTACAGATGGAATATTACAGATGATGAACTATTACAGATGAGGAACTATTACAGATGAGGAACTATTACATATGAGGAACTATTACAGATGAACTATTACAGATGAGGAATTATTACAGATGAGGAGCTATTACATATGAGGAACTATTACAGATGAACTAATATAGATGAACTATTACAGATGAGGAACTATTACAGCTGAACTATTACAGATGAGGAACTATTACAGATGAACTATTACATATGAGGAACTATTACAGATGAACTACTACAGATGAGGAACTACTACAGATGAGGAACTATTATAGATGGACTATTACAGACGTGGAACTATTACAGATAAACTATTACAGGTGAGGAACTATTACAGATGAAGAATTATTACAGATGAACTACTACAGATGAGGAACAATTACAGATGAGGAACTATTACAGATGAGGAAGTATTACAGATGAGGAACTACTACATATGAGGAACTATTACAGATGAGGAACTATTACAGATGAACTATTACATATGAGGAACTATTACAGATGAACTATTACATATGAGGAACTATTACAGATGAACTACTACAGATGAGGAACTACTACAGATGAGGAACTATTATAGATGGACTATTACAGACGTGGAACTATTACAGATAAACTATTACAGGTGAGGAACTATTACAGATGAAGAATTATTACAGATGAACTACTACAGATGAGGAACTATTACAGATGAACTATTACAGATGAACTATTACAATTGAGGAACTACTACAGGTGAGGAACTACTACAGATGAGGAACTACTACAGATGAACTATTACAGATGAGGAACTACTTCAGATGAGGAACTACTACAGATGAGGAACTACTACAGATGAACTATTACAGATGAGGAACTATTACAGATGAGGAACTACTACAGATGAACTACTACAGATGAGGAACTACTACAGATGAGGAACTATTATAGATGGACTATTACAGACGTGGAACTATTACAGATAAACTATTACAGGTGAGGAACTATTACAGATGAAGAATTATTACAGATGAACTACTACAGATGAGGAACTATTACAGATGAACTATTACAGATGAACTATTACAGATGAGGAACTACTTCAGATGAGGAACTACTTCAGATGAGGAACTACTTCAGATGAGGAACTATTACAGATGAGGAACTATTATAGATGAACCATTACAGATGAGGAACTATTACAGATGAGGAACTATTATAGATGAACTATTACAGATGAGGAACTATTACAGATGATGCACTATTACAGATGAACTATTATAGATGAGGAACTATTACAGATGAACTATTACAGATGAGGAACTATTACATATGATGAACTATTACAGATGAACTATTACATATGAGGAACTATTACAGATGAGGAACTATTACAGATGAACTATTATAGATGAGGAACTATTACAGATGAGGAACTACTACATATGAGGAACTATTACAGATGAGGAACTATTACAGATGAACTATTACATATGAGGAACTATTACAGATGAACTATTACATATGAGGAACTATCAACAGATTATGATTTTAACTTTTTTTTTTCTCAAAGTATTATTAGGTTGTTGATTGATTGACTATGGCTTTCCAGATTGCCAAATAGTGCTATTCAGGAGTGATATCATCTCAGAGTTCAATGAAGTGTCAAGATAACAGGTGATTAGACAGCAGAAAGGTCATGGTGTGAATACTGCTTTGGTCTGTCAGAGCTCATTGAAGTGTCAAGATAACAGGTGATTAGACAGCAGAAAGGTCATGGTGTGAATACTGCTTTGGTCTGTCAGAGCTCATTGAAGTGTCAAGATAACAGGTGATTAGACAGCAGAAAGGTCATGGTGTGAATACTGCTTTGGTCTGTCAGAGCTCATTGAAGTGTCAAGATAACAGGTGATTAGACAGCAGAAAGGTCATGGTGTGAATACTGCTTTGGTCTGCCAGAGCTCATTGAAGTGTCAAGATAACAGGTGATTAGACAGCAGAAAGGTCATGGTGTGAATACTGCTTTGGTCTGTCAGAGCTCATTGAAGTGTCAAGATAACAGGTGATTAGACAGCAGAAAGGTCATGGTGTGAATACTGCTTTGGTCTGCCAGAGCTCATTGAAGTGTCAAGATAACAGGTGATTAGACAGCAGAAAGGTCATGGTGTGAATACTGCTTTGGTCTGTCAGAGTTCATTGAAGTGTCAAGATAACAGGTGATTAGACAGCAGAAAGGTCATGGTGTGAATACTGCTTTGGTCTGCCAGAGCTCATTGAAGTGTCAAGATGACAGGTGATTAGACAGCAGAAAGGTCATGGTGTGAATACTGCTTTGGTCTGCCAGAGCTCATTGAAGTGTCAAGATAACAGGTGATTAGACAGCAGAAAGGTCATGGTGTGAATACTGCTTTGGTCTGCCAGAGCTCATTGAAGTGTCAAGATAACAGGTGATTAGACAGCAGAAAGGTCATGGTGTGAATACTGCTTTGGTCTGTCAGAGCTCATTGAAGTGTCAAGATAACAGGTGATTAGACAGCAGAAAGGTCATGGTGTGAATACTGCTTTGGTCTGTCAGAGCTCATTGAAGTGTCAAGATTGAAGTGTCAAGATAACAGGTGATTAGACAGCAGAAAGGTCATGGTGTGAATACTGCTTTGGTCTGTCAGAGCTCATTGAAGTGTCAAGATAACAGGTGATTAGACAGCAGAAAGGTCATGGTGTGAATACTGCTTTGGTCTGTCAGAGCTCATTGAAGTGTCAAGATAACAGGTGATTAGACAGCAGAAAGGTCATGGTGTGAATACTGCTTTGGTCTGTCAGAGCTCATTGAAGTGTCAAGATAACAGGTGATTAGACAGCAGAAAGGTCATGGTGTGAATACTGCTTTGGTCTGTCAGAGCTCATTGAAGTGTCAAGATAACAGGTGATTAGACAGCAGAAAGGTCATGGTGTGAATACTGCTTTGGTCTGCCAGAGCTCATTGAAGTGTCAAGATAACAGGTGATTAGACAGCAGAAAGGTCATGGTGTGAATACTGCTTTGGTCTGCCAGAGCTCATTGAAGTGTCAAGATAACAGGTGATTAGACAGCAGAAAGGTCATGGTGTGAATACTGCTTTGGTCTGTCAGAGCTCATTGAAGTGTCAAGATAACAGGTGATTAGACAGCAGAAAGGTCATGGTGTGAATACTGCTTTGGTCTGCCAGAGCTCATTGAAGTGTCAAGATAACAGGTGATTAGACAGCAGAAAGGTCATGGTGTGAATACTGCTTTGGTCTGTCAGAGCTCATTGAAGTGTCAAGATAACAGGTGATTAGACAGCAGAAAGGTCATGGTGTGAATACTGCTTTGGTCTGTCAGAGCTCATTGAAGTGTCAAGATAACAGGTGATTAGACAGCAGAAAGGTCATGGTGTGAATACTGCTTTGGTCTGTCAGAGCTCATTGAAGTGTCAAGATAACAGGTGATTAGACAGCAGAAAGGTCATGGTGTGAATACTGCTTTGGTCTGTCAGAGCTCATTGAAGTGTCAAGATAACAGGTGATTAGACAGCAGAAAGGTCATGGTGTGAATACTGCTTTGGTCTGCCAGAGCTCATTGAAGTGTCAAGATAACAGGTGATTAGACAGCAGAAAGGTCATGGTGTGAATACTGCTTTGGTCTGTCAGAGCTCATTGAAGTGTCAAGATAACAGGTGATTAGACAGCAGAAAGGTCATGGTGTGAATACTGCTTTGGTCTGTCAGAGCTCATTGAAGTGTCAAGATAACAGGTGATTAGACAGCAGAAAGGTCATGGTGTGAATACTGCTTTGGTCTGTCAGAGCTCATTGAAGTGTCAAGATTGAAGTGTCAAGATATCAGGTGATTAGACAGCAGAAAGGTCATGGTGTGAATACTGCTTTGGTCTGCCAGAGCTCATTGAAGTGTCAAGATAACAGGTGATTAGACAGCAGAAAGGTCATGGTGTGAATACTGCTTTGGTCTGTCAGAGTTCATTGAAGTGTCAAGATAACAGGTGATTAGACAGCAGAAAGGTCATGGTGTGAATACTGCTTTGGTCTGCCAGAGCTCATTGAAGTGTCAAGATAACAGGTGATTAGACAGCAGAAAGGTCATGGTGTGAATACTGCTTTGGTCTGCCAGAGCTCATTGAAGTGTCAAGATAACAGGTGATTAGACAGCAGAAAGGTCATGGTGTGAATACTGCTTTGGTCTGCCAGAGCTCATTGAAGTGTCAAGATAACAGGTGATTAGACAGCAGAAAGGTCATGGTGTGAATACTGCTTTGGTCTGCCAGAGCTCATTGAAGTGTCAAGATAACAGGTGATTAGACAGCAGAAAGGTCATGGTGTGAATACTGCTTTGGTCTGTCAGAGTTCATTGAAGTGTCAAGATAACAGGTGATTAGACAGCAGAAAGGTCATGGTGTGAATACTGCTTTGGTCTGCCAGAGCTCATTGAAGTGTCAAGATAACAGGTGATTAGACAGCAGAAAGGTCATGGTGTGAATACTGCTTTGGTCTGCCAGAGCTCATTGAAGTGTCAAGATAACAGGTGATTAGACAGCAGAAAGGTCATGGTGTGAATACTGCTTTGGTCTGCCAGAGCTCATTGAAGTGTCAAGATAACAGGTGATTAGACAGCAGAAAGGTCATGGTGTGAATACTGCTTTGGTCTGTCAGAGTTCATTGAAGTGTCAAGATAACAGGTGATTAGACAGCAGAAAGATCATGGTGTGAATACTGCTTTGGTCTGTCAGAGTTCATTGAAGTGTCAAGATAACAGGTGATTAGACAGCAGAAAGGTCATGGTGTGAATACTGCTTTGGTCTGTCAGAGCTCATTGAAGTGTCAAGATGACAGGTGATTAGACAGCAGAAAGGTCATGGTGTGAATACTGCTTTGGTCTGTCAGAGTTCATTGAAGTGTCAAGATAACAGGTGATTAGACAGCAGCGTTAATTTTAGAACAATGTTCTGACTTTTTAGCCACTCCTAATCCTGTGACCAGAAAACTGTTTTAAGGGGCCATACCAAAATCTGCATAGCTGACATGGTTGTATGCCCCGTATATAACATTTTGTTGGTAGCAAGAATTTTGTATAATAATTTACATTGAAAAACTTGTATTGTTAAATCAATCGTTGTTTGTATATCAGTTCATAATGTGCCATATGATCAGAACATCATAGATGTATTCCCAGCTGTTTTGTACCCTGCGTGCTGCAGCTGTCAGCATTTTTGTCCTCTAATGGAACTGGTGCGTTTTATTATTTAGACCAAATTCTTTCAGCCAATTTTGGTCTTTAACATACGGCAGACCGACCGGTTCCCTGCCTTCTCCCCCTTCCACCTGCCGTTTCCATATCTGCAGTAATTCTGCAATCAATTGGTTGTAACTTTGTATTGAACAAACATTCCCATATATTTTCGATAGCTGCATGCGTGACATAACTCCCCCATTTCTATTCATAATTCCTTTAATAAAAACGACATAAAAAAAGAGTATATTTTAGTTTAATATTTGTTTTGTCTTTTTTGGAAGCTGAAATTGAAATTATAATCAGCTGTGTTTGAGAAAGGGCAATATGGCTTGTTTGAGAAAGGGCAATACTTTGAACAAGGTTTAATTTTCTGTTTGAAAAGAAAATTAGATGTTGTAATCTGGTTGAAGGTAAAAAGGCCATTTTTAAAGAGAGGATGAACCATTCTTAATAATCTACAGGAGGAACATTTTGGTTTAAGTATAATTCTGTACGAGTGAAGCTTTTAGTGAGAGGTTTAATGCTTTAATATTTAATAATTTCAGCCTCCCAAACTCATATTCATTATATAAATTAGCACGTTTAATTTTGTCTGACTTACTAGTCATTCTTGCTGATATCATTTGAAAGACAAGTCCTTATGAGTAGGCAGTGCCATAAGTAAATAGGTAATCTGTGATTTGATTAACACTGGTGTTACGGTTGAAAAACAGCAGGGTATTCTTCTGCACTGGAACCTGTTGACCACACATCCTGGTCATGTGACTTCTGCTCAGCACTCAAACGGCTGCCCAGCCAAGACTATTGTTGTTTAGAAAGAGAAGGGATAGTAGGCAGAAGATCTACCTACTTGCCTGCCTGCCTCCTCAAGTGAGTGCAGAACATTTCACTGACAATCAAATGTCTGGCAGGTGGAAAGACGATATTCACAATAATTGTTGTGATCAAATAAAGTAATAATCCATTGTAGCTTCTCAAAAGCACTGTAGATTGAATCTGCACATACACGTATGTCTCTGGCTCTTATCCCTTTTCCACTTTAATTGGATTTGGTTATAGATAGGGGCTTTTTGTTTGCTTTTCTCAAGCACTAGATTATAAGGCCATGCCAATGAATAAAACATCCTGATAGCGATGATGAGAGTTGCTGTTGGAATATTTCTCTGCTGCCTGTTTCTCTGCCTGTCATTTTTACCGGCACTCATATTCTTAAAAAACACATACTTTCTTTGGATTCAGTAAAAATGAATCTTCCACATTCCCTCTCTTGATTTTCTCCTCTGCTTCCCGTAGAGCGCCCATATATACTGGAGGTAAAGTCGCAAAGACTTATGACGAGATATTCATCAACATCCCCTAAAATGCAATTGGCTGGCATATGGATGGCTTGTCTCCTCACAGCAGCAGCCACTGATAATATGACTCATAGCAATTTCCAGGCAATGAACAGACAGACAGGCTAAGTATACTATCCACATATCAGGTTGAGTAGGTGGCATGTTTGATGTTGTTGTCATTGATGTGAGCCATCAAATATCATTGTCTTCAACATGTTTTAAAGTGGGTCGGAATAACACCGCGTTGCGAAATGCTGGAGGTAAATGTTTACCCAGAGCTAACAGGCGGACACACGGCTGTCTATTGTTCAGCTCCAGTCTGGTCTAGATTATCATATTTGGTCATCCCTGTTTTATAGATTAAAATGTCACAAGCTGTTGTGTGTGTGTGTGTGTGTGTGTGTGTGTGTGTGTGTGTGTGTGTGTGTGTGTGTGTGTGTGTGTGTGTGTGTGTGTGTGTGTGTGTGTGTGTGTGTGTGTGTGTGTGTGTGTGTGTGTGTGTGTGTGTGTGTGTGTGTGTGTGTGCTTGTGTTTAACAGATGCAGTGTTGGGATCCTGAACCTGTCAGCAACTGCTAGCAGTTACAGGAACGCGGTCAGAGAGTCCTTTTGGATGGCGCAGGCAGATTTTTGAGACGCACAATAAATCATACATCACAAAGAAAAAAGGGTAAAACAAAGGCGAGAACATCAAAGGTCTGGCACATCAGTGGAATTGCTATGCCTGATAAGATTTCCCATTTCAAATAACTTTGAAGTTTCATGTTGCTCTTTTGTTGAATCTGACACGAGGCCCTTTGAGAACCACTGTGGTGTGTTTCTGGGTGTACAGGTGTAGCTGACCTTGTATGGGCTTCTTTTAATTGGAGGACCAATTGCTGCTCATCAATGAATACTTAGGAGTGATATCATCTCAGAGTTCAATGAAGTGTCAAGATAACAGGTGATTAGACAGCAGAAAGGTCATGGTGTGAATACTGCTTTGGTCTGTCAGAGCTCATTGAAGTGTCAAGATAACAGGTGATTAGACAGCAGAAAGGTCATGGTGTGAATACTGCTTTGGTCTGTCAGAGTTCATTGAAGTGTCAAGATAACAGGTGATTAGACATCAGAAAGGTCATGGTGTGAATACTGCTTTGGTCTGTCAGAGTTCATTGAAGTGTCAAGATAACAGGTGATTAGACAGCAGAAAGGTCATGGTGTGAATACTGCTTTGGTCTGCCAGAGCTCATTGAAGTGTCAAGATAACAGGTGATTAGACAGCAGAAAGGTCATGGTGTGAATACTGCTTTGGTCTGTCAGAGTTCATTGAAGTGTCAAGATAACAGGTGATTAGACAGCAGAAAGGTCATGGTGTGAATACTGCTTTGGTCTGTCAGAGCTCATTGACATGTAGAGGAATATTAGACATAAACACACTCACCTGGTTTCCTCTGAAATGTCTCTCTTTTCCCCTGACGTAACAGGGAGGATGAAGACCAGAGAGTCGTACCACCTGATGCGTATCTATTATCACCTTCCCTCTTACTGCCGTTCACGTTAAATGACTTGGAAAAGTGCACCAGCACCCCACAGATTACTTCTATTCTTAGACACTCACACAATACCACCACCTTCTCTCCCTCCATCCCTCTCTCCCTCCCTGCCATCGTCCCTCCCTGCCATCCTCTCTCCCTCCCTGCCATCCTCCCTCCCTCCCTGCCTGTCTGCTTCAGAGTTTTCACCATTCTGCTCTTCACTCCCCTCTCTCTGTCTAAAAACAGGTATTTTTAGGTCCCTCTGGTGGAGGTTAGGACAGGCTGTTTGATTATATAACTAGGCCCTGCCCCCATGCTGCCTCTCTGGCTGACTGCCCACCTCTCTCTCCTCTCCTCCCTGTCTTCCCCTCTCACTGTTTAAGAGCCTTTAATAGTTTGGTGAGGCTAGTGGGTTCCCCTTCTAGCCAAAGAGTGTATGACCCTTTGGGACATGGGTGTGCGTGCATGCGGAGGACACCACAACTGGAGGGAAGCTGTTCCACATCAATACAGATCCCCCTTTCTCTCACAACCCCTTCCCCTCCTTCTCCCTCCATCCCACCCTCTTTCTCACAGACTGTAGTTTTGCTTTGAGCATCTCTTTTTGGAAGGGTTTTTCTCTGCAATGTTATTCCAGTCATGAGGGCGAGCCTGCTGGTCCTGGGAGACTGGGAGAGACTATGGCTGGGTTTATTAATGTGGACTTCAGAAAGAGAATAGTACATTTGCAGAACATTTGCTGGCTTTGCCAGCCTTTTTCATTTGCATGGATTCAATGGCTCGAGTCTGTCCTTACACAGTCACTCTAGTCTACACAGTATTATGGGAACTGATCTGAAGCTCATGTAGTCAGACAGATTTGTTAGATTTATGCACCAATAAAGTTTTGGGGTGCATCCCAAATGGTATCCTATTCCTAGTGCACTACTGGGTGCATCCCAAAGGGCCTTGCCCTTGCCCTTGCCCTGTCTCTAGGTGCATCCCAGAGGGCCTTGCCCTGTCTCTGGGTGCATCCCAAAGGGCCTTGCCCTGTCTTGAAAGGGCCTTGCCCTGTCTCTGGGTGCATCCCAAAGGGCCTTGTCCTTGCTCTGTCTCTAGGTGCATCCCAGAGGGCCTTGCCCTGTCTCTGGGTGCATCCCAAAGGGCCTTGCCCCGTCTCTGGGTGCATCCCAAAGGGCCTTGCCCCATCTCTGGGTGCATCCCAAAGGGCCTTGCCCCGTCCATGGGTGCATCCCAAAGGGCCTTGCCCCGTCTCTGGGTGCATCCCAAAGGGCCTTGCCCCATCTCTGCGTGCATCCCAAAGGGCCTTGCCCTTGCCCTGTCTCTGGGTGCATCCCAAAGGGCCTTGCCTTTGCCCTGTCTCTGGGTGCATCCCAAAGGACCTTGCCCCATCTCTGGGTGCATCCCAAAGGGCCTTGCCCCATCTCTGGGTGCATCCCAAAGGGCCTTGCCCTTGCCCTGTCTCTGGGTACATCCCAAAGGGCCTTGCCTTTGCCCTGTCTCTTGGTGCATCCCAAAGGGCCTTGCCCTGTCTCTGGGTGCATCCCAAAGGGCCTTGCCCTGTCTCTGGGTGCATCCCAAAGGGCCTTGCCCCGTCTCTGGGTGCATCCCAAAGGGCCTTGCCCTTGCCCTGTCTCTGGGTGCATCCCAAAGGGCCTTGCCTTTGCCCTGTCTCTGGGTGCATCCCAAAGCGCCTTGCCTTTGCCCTGTCTCTGGGTGCATCCCAAAGGGCCTTGCACTGTCTCTGGGTGCATCCCAAAGGGCCTTGTCCCGTCTCTGGGTGCATCCCAAAGGGCCTTGCCCTTGCCCTGTCTCTAGGTGCATCCCAAAGGGCCTTGCCCCATCTCTGGGTGCATCCCAAAGGGCCTTGCTCTTGCCCTGTCTGTGGGTGCATCCCAAAGGGCCTTGCCCTTGCCCCATCTCTGGGTGCATCCCAAAGGGCCTTGCTCTTGCCCTGTCTCTGGGTGCATCCCAAAGGGCCTTGCCCTGTCTCTGGGTGCATCCCAAAGGGCCTTGCCCTTGCCCTGTCTCTAGGTGCATCCCAGAGGGCCTTCCCCTGTCTCTTGGTGCATCCCAGAGGGCCTTGCCCTGTCTCTGGGTGCATCCCAAAGGGCCTTGCCCTGTCTCTGGGTGCATCCCGAAGGGCCTTGCTCTGTCTCTGGGTGCATCCCAAAGGGCCTTGTCCTTGCTCTGTCTCCAGGTGCATCCCAGAGGGCCTTGCCCTATCTCTGGGTGCATCCCAAAGGGCCTTGCCCCGTCTCTGGGTGCATCCCAAAGGGCCTTGCCCCGTCTCTGGGTGCATCCCAAAGGGCCTTGCCCTGTCTCTGGGTGCATCCCAAAGGGCCTTTCCCTTGCACTGTCTCTGGGTGCATCCCAAAGGGCCTTACACTGTCTCTGGGTGCATCCCAAAGGGCCTTGCCCCATCTCTGGGTGCATCCCAAAGGGCCTTGCCCTTGCCCTGTCTCTGGGTGCATCCCAAAGGGCCTTGCCCTTGCCCTGTCTCTGGGTGCATCCCAAAGGGCCTTGCCCTTGCCCTGTCTCTGGGTGCATCCCAAAGGGCCTTGCCTTTGCCCTGTCTCTGGGTGCATCCCAAAGGACCTTGCCCCATCTCTGGGTGCATCCCAAAGGGCCTTGCCCCATCTCTGGGTGCATCCCAAAGGGCCTTGCCTTGCCCTGTCTCTGGGTGCATCCCAAAGGGCCTTGCCTTTGCCCTGTCTCTGGGTGCATCCCAAAGGGCCTTGCCCCATCTCTGGGTGCATCCCAAAGGGCCTTGCCCTGTCTCTGGGTGCATCCCAAAGGGCCTTGCCTTTGCCCTGTCTCTGGGTGCATCCCAAAGGGCCTTGCCCCATCTCTGGGTGCATCCCAAAGGGCCTTGCCCCATCTCTGGGTGCATCCCAAAGGGCCTTGCCCTTGCCCTGTCTCTGGGTGCATCCCAAAGGGCCTTGCCTTTGCCCTGTCTCTTGGTGCATCCCAAAGGGCCTTGCCCTGTCTCTGGGTGCATCCCAAAGGGCCTTGCCCCGTCTCTGGGTGCATCCCAAAGGGCCTTGCCCTTGCCCTGTCTCTGGGTGCATCCCAAAGGGCCTTGCCTTGCCCTGTCTCTGGGTGCATCCCAAAGGGCCTTGCCTTGCCCTTGCCCTGTCTCTGGGTGCATCCCAAAGGGCCTTGCCCTGTCTCTGGGTGCATCCCAAAGGGCCTTGCCCCATCTCTGGGTGCATCCCAAAGGGCCTTGCCCTGTCTCTGGGTGCATCCCAAAGGGCCTTGCCCTGTCTCTGGGTGCATCCCAAAGGGCCTTGCCTTGCCCTGTCTCTGGGTGCATCCCAAAGGGCCTTGCCCTGTCTCTGGGTGCATCCCAAAGGGCCTTGCCCTGTCTCTGGGTGCATCCCAAAGGGCCTTGCCCTGTCTCTGGGTGCATCCCAAAGGGCCTTGCCCTGTCTCTGGGTGCATCCCAAA